>NW_028270156.1:114370058-114670058 GCF_037043375.1 Chiloscyllium plagiosum
GTGTTTTCTTGAGTTATTTAAAGATGTGACAAACAAGGTGGATAGTGGGAATCCTGGAGATGGAATATATCTGGTCTTCATAAAGGATTCAGATACGTCGCTTCTCCAAAGACTGAGTGGTAAGATCAGACAGCATCGGTTTAGGAGTAATGCATTGGCTTGGATGGAGGATTGGTTAACCAACAAAATGCAGTAAGATGGATTAACTGTGTCATTTTCTATTGGAAAATGCAATTTCTTGGGTGTCATAGATTTCAGTTCTCATGCTTCAACCATTTGTGATCGACATTATGACTCGGTGGACGGGATAGAAAGTACTATAGCTACATTTTCAGATGACACTAACATTGGTGGGAAATTACGTCAGAATGATGTTGCAAGAGATTTAAAAACTCAAAGTTTGTGCGAAGATTTGTAGCTCGAGTGCTCGTTGTTGTGGTTCTGTTCGCCGAGCTGGAAGTTTTTGTTGCAAACGTTTCGTCCCCTGGCTAGGCGACATCATCAGTGCTTGGGAGCCTCCTGCGAAGCGCTTCTTTGATGTTTCCTCCGGTGTTTATCGTGGTCTGTCCCTGCCGCTTCCGGTTGTCAGTTTCAGCTATCCGCTGTAGTGGTTGGTATATTGGGTCCAGGTCGATGTGTTTGTTGATGGAGTTTGTGGATGAATGCCATGCCTCTAGGAATTCCCTGGCTGTTCTCGGTCTGGCTTGCCCTATGATAGTAGTGTTGTCCCAGTCGAATTCATGTTGCTTGTTGTCTGCGTGTGTGGCTACTAAGGATAACTGGTCGTGTCGTTTCGTGGCTAGTTGATGTTCATGTATGCGGATTGTTAGCTGTCTTCCTGTTTGTCCTATTTGGTATTTAGTGCAGTCCTTGCATGGTATTTTGTACACTGCATTCGTCTTGCTCATGTTGGGTATCGGGTCCTTCGTTCTGGTGAGTTCTTGTCTGAGTGTGGCTGTTGGTTTGTGTGCTGTTATGAGTCCTAGGGGTCGCAGTAGTCTGGCTGTCAGTTCCGAGATGCTCCTGATGTATCACTACTATCATAGGGCAAGCCAGACAGAGAACAGCCAGGGAATTCCTAGAGGCATGGCATTCATCGACAAACTCGATCAACAAACACATCGACCTGGACCCAATATACCAACCACTACACTGAAACTGACAACCGGAAGCGGCAGGGACAGACCACTATAAACACCGAAGGAAACATCAAAGAAGCACTTCGCAGGAGGCTCCCAAGCACTGATGATGTCGCCTAGCCAGTGGACGAAACGTTTGCAACAAAAACTTCCAACTCGGCGAACAGAACCACAACAGATTTAAAAACTATTTATATAGATTGGGTGAATGGGCAAACATTTGGCAATGAAAATTAAAGCGTATAAATATGGGGTTATTCAAGTTGGCCAGCCTAATAAAAAGGCAAATTATTATCTAAATGGAGAGAAACTTCAAAGTGCTTAAGAACAGAGGGATCTGGGTGTCTGCTAGCATATCACAGAAAACTTGCTTGCGGGTACTTGAAGAAATGAGGAATGCAAGCATAACTTCAGCGTTTATTTGTAAAAGGATAGAGTAGAAAGGTAGGGAGTGTTAGTGTAGCTATGCAAGGCATCAGTGAGGCTGTAACTGGAGTACAGTTTGGGTGTCCTGCCGAATGAGGTATTTCCATTGGAGGTAATTCAGAAGAGCTTCATTAGATTGATTCCATATTTGAAGTGTTTGTCTTATGAAGAGAAATTGAGCAGTTTAGGTCTATACTCTCGACTTTATAAGAATGAAAGGAGAGCTTATTGAGGTCTGTAAAATGCTAAATGTAATTGAACGTATCGATGTGGAGTGGATATTTTTTCATGTGGCGCAATCTCCAACAAGAGACTACAGTTTTAGGATTGAGAGATGGCAGGGAAGTGGAACAGAGGCCGCAATGACATCAGCCGTGATTGTATTCCATGGCAGAGCAGGTTCGAAGGGCTGGATTCCTGACTGATGCTCCTTGTTCATATTCAGCTTTACGACTGTGTTACATAGTAATGGGGAGGATTATGTATCAAACAGGAAGCAGGCACTCCGGATAAATCAGTCTAAATCAGTTTGACAGAACGTCACCAGAGGAGTCACACAGTGACCAGTGCTGGGTCCTCAACTATTTACAATCGATATCAATGATCAGGAGGATGGAACAGATATGCAGATACTGAGTTTGGTCATGTTGCTGTGATAAACAAGACATTAAATTATCAAGAGAGGGTGGAGGGTCTACAGATAGATACAGAGAGGTAAAGGCAATGGATAATAATTTGGCAGCTGCAATATAACATGATATACTCTATCATATCATTTATAGGAATAATGGAATTCAGTATGTTACTGAAATGGAGAGGGATTACAGAGATTAACGATACTGTGTACTGGGGGGTTCACTCAGACCAGTTCAGACATGAGAGGTTTTGCTTCATCCTCCGTCACCGAATGGTTACATTGATGGCAACATACTTTGAGATGATGGATATGTCACCTAGTCCTGTTTGGAAAGTTCCAGAACATCGAAGCTGAATGAAACTGTGACCGTCACAGCCACTGGCAGCACCGTCCTTCCCCTGGTGTGAAGCTGCAGGACGTGTTAAAGGAGGTGACACCGCTCTGTGACCAGCTTCTTGTTCTGTCAGGGTCCCTTCACGCTCTGCTCCTGGGTTAAGTGGAGCTTGGGAAGCTGTTCCTGGAAAATACGGGGTGGACACAGCAGATCCCTTTCCTCACACACTCACTGCGTGGTTTAAAACCTTCCCTCTCTACAACCTCTGCTCCATTTGTTGTTCATGTTGCAGACCCAGATGTTGTAACTACAGTCCCCAGACTCCATCCAAAGTTGGGTCACCAAATCCTCAGGTCTCCCTGAATGTCTGAGGCAGCTCACATCACAACTTCCAGCAAACCAACCCCAGCCCCTCCACGAACTTTTCAATAACAGGAGTCTGTCAGAAACCCCTCGTCTATAAGTGTTGTGGACCAGACCAGATCCCCACAAAATATTTTAAGAAGGCCGCTTAGACCCAAACCTTTCGTTATTTGGAATATAGATGGGAAGTGTGCGTTCCAGATATGTTGTGACTGGTCAAACCACTCGACATTAAGCAAAATATAATCTATTTAAATGATTTAGATAAAATACTATCAAAGAAAAGAACATCTCAGGATGGCTTATATGTTTGAAAACTTACACAAACAATAGATCCCGTACCTTCTTAGTTTACACCGCTTGGCACAAAGACATAATCAAAAACAGATCTATACATGAAGTTTTCTGATCCAGGGGAAATCAACATCAACAGAGATCTCAGAGAGAAAGGCAGCTAGAGATCATGTATTGAAACTTCCAACCCTGCTGGGACCCGAACAGCTTCTGAATGCTGCAGCTAAAAACAAAACGCGGAAACCTGGTCTGGGAGAGCTGGCCACTGCCCTTCCATTGTTATCACCGTTTTAATAAAACCTAAAGGCTTTCTCAGTTATTTACTTAAACTGTTTTCAGACAGCAGGTCTCCATCTCTGCCTTTAAAACTTTCCTAAAAAAAACCAAGAAAAAATAACCTTTTTCCAGTGATAGTATTTTCACAACTTCACCTTTAATCAAATGATCCATCAATATACAAAAATGGATTCATTTTAGACCGTCTAATCTTCCTCTATTAGTAGACTGGAACGAATATATATTACATTGACTCTGAGCATACAAATGTTCACAACTCGATTCGATTTCAGTCATTTTACTCCTGCCACAGAATGCCTTTTGTCTTTCTTCATCCAAGTCTCCACAACGTGTCAAAACTTACTTTTTCTCGCCCTGTCACCTGTATAATTTCAAATTGAATGGCAGCAATAATAAGCTCAGTTGAAACAGGCTGGTATTTTTCTCACTAAACTTCTCCAAAAACTTTAAGGGGTCACGATCCGTGACAAAGATTTGTCTCAGGTATGTTATTTGCAATTTAACTGCTGAAATGTTGTAATGCCAACACCAAGCTCAAGGCCTCCTTCCTCACTGTGGAATAAATCTGTTGATATTTCCACTGGACACTCTGACCACACGTTACATAATGGAGCACTTCTCAGCTCTCCAATAGTCCCACTGAATGACATAGCTCCTCATGTCTCAGCATAAAAGAGTTACATCCTTCTGTACCCCTTAATGCTGTAACCTCTTTACCTGCTACTCCTGGCCTAGGCCAGTAAACCTTACTCTCACACGGATATGTTTTCAGAAGATCTCACACATTCATCTCAATCCCTCACAGAAACCAAACTTTGATTTCTGAACCCAATCACCATCATCAGCAATTTCAGCTTCTAATCTTGCCGTTTTAACTCTCTGCTCTTCCGCACGAGTTCTCACGACTGCAGGAAGTGAATTGTTGAACTTCTCCAAAATTAGAGTCTCTCTCAGAGTGTCATAGCTTTGCTCTGTTTTAATACCCTTCCCCACCTTTCAAAATTACTTTGTTTGATTCTTTCAAACACAACGTGCGTTTAACCAGGGATGCTATTTTAGATTCCTGAAACACTGTCGGCTTTTAGCACAAGCTCATATGCACTTCAGTTGGCTTTCTTCACCTCCTCCGATAAGGATGCAAATACCTATCAGCTTTGTTTGGATAAACTAAATCCACATGTTGTCTGGCCACTGCACTTGCTTAGCCACTTTCTGAAATGAAATTAAAAAGGCTCCCCCATCATTCTCATCAAATTTAGGTATTGCCTGGATGTATCTATACAGTTCCTGATCAGGCCTTTGGCTACCATAGAGTTGCTCAACCTCACTATCCTCTAATGAAAATCCATACAAAGTGAAGAGGAATTTAGAATAACTTAACTATTGGAAAACCTGAGCTGAAAATGTGTTGCCGGTAAAGCACAGCTGGTCAGTCAGCATCCAAGGAACAGGAGAATCGACGTTTCGGGCATGAGCCCTTCTTCAGGAATGAGAAAAGTGTGTCCAGCAGACGAAGATAAAAGGTAGGGAGGAGGGACTTGGGGGAGGGGCGTTGGAAATGTGATAGGTGGAAAGAGGTCAAGGTGAGGGTGATAGGTTAGAGTGGGGTGGGGGCGGAGAGGTCAGGAAGAAGATTGCAAGTTAGGAAGGCGGTGCTGAGTTCGAGGGATTTGACTGAGACAAGGTGGGGGAGGGGAAATGAGGAAACTGGTGAAATCCGAGTTCATCCCTTGTGGTTGGAGGGTTCCTAGGCGGAAGATGAGGCGCCTATTGGAAAACCTGACCGAATAATGGATACAGTGCGTTCTACAAATGGACTGTTCAATCTATTAACATCACCTAAACATACCCTTTGGCTAAAAGGAACATTCAGACATGCATTCTTGCATACAGTTCTCCAATCCAGGAGGAAGCACCATCAAGTGAGGCTTTAGAGAGAGTAGCAGCTAGGGATAATTTACTAAAACTTCCAACCCCTCTGGGACCCCAAGCACCCGGTGATTGTTACAGCTCCAGGAAAAAACAAACTAGAACGTGTGGTCTGTGCGAGCTGGCCATTGTTACTAGCATTTATTAAAATCCCTAAAAACCCCGTAAGTTATTTACTTGAGACGTTTTCATTAGGCAGTTTGTCCTTTAAGACCTCTTGCTAATAAAAATGATAAACTAATGATTTATTAAAAAAAATACAGCATTGTCAGGCAATTTAGATGCCTGGTCCTTCACTCAGTGGGCTCCCTCGTGTTACTGATCGCAAGGTCACCTGAGAGGGACAACCACAGGTACAGACCAAGTTACAAGAATGTGTCTTATAACTTCTGAAACACGCCTGTCCATGGACCATCACATGGGACATACCGGGAAGTAAATAACAGCTTGATACACACCATTTCAGTATTTCTGAGCTACACAATGCCAGCACTAGATACACTAAGGAGACAAAACCCAAGGCCAAGAAAAGATACAGAGGGACAGAAAGAGTCACATTAAAGAAAGAAAGGGACAGTTAATTATTGTGGTTCTGTTCGCCGAGCTGGAAGTTTTTATTGCAAATGTTTCGTCCCCTGGCTAGGCGACATCATCAGTGCTTGGGAGCCTCCTGCGAACAGTTAATTAACTGAAAAGATGTTGTGGAAATATGGGGAAAAAGACAGGGCAGTGGGACTAACTGGAGAAGTGAGATCTTTGTGAGTAAAATCACAGGAATGATAACATTGAATAAAGCATTGTCAGCTCAGCTGAAATGGTTTGTTACATCAAATTCTGAATCTGCTTCACCGACCACCACAAACAAATATAAACTGGGACAAGATGACAGCCCAGCATGGAGAGCTGTGCAGACCATGCGAGCGTGCTGCTCAGTAAACTGCACTATCTGCCCAGCATGGAGAGCATTGCAAACTTTACTATCATATGCTAACTATCCTCGCATCAGATTACTGCCTGCAATGGGAAGATTTGCTCTGTGTGTTTGTGTGCGTGTGCGTGGTTGAATGCGAAACTCATTGTTTGAGAAGGAACGCACATGGAGGAAATTATTTTAAATACGAACAACTGGCAGACGTTTTGTTAGTCAACAAAGAGAATGAGGGAAGTTTCATGGACAGATGAGGTAAAGTGTTTGAGAATGTTAAAATAAAGTCATTGTCAGACACAATAGCAATACACATCGGCGTGCACATGAATGACAGATGGATGGGAGTTTGGTGTGAGGTCGAATCAGGTTTGCTTCGGCAGGTTTGAAGCCCGGAGCGTCAGCAGCACATTATTGGCTTCATTAAGACTGTACTTCATAGCTTAAGGTTCAAACAGCAGATGGAATAAACCAGTGAGATATATTCTGGAGTGGTGAGTATTTCAAGTTAGAAATGTTCAGGGCATGGTGTCAGGAATCAGCTCATAGTCAAAGGGCTCTCCCACAGTTGTGACTTGTCTGCTTCAGCTGCAGATATTGGCCAGGGATGGGATGGAAACAGTGGAAGGAAGTGGAGTTTGTAACCAGAGCAGTAGACGGTGACCTCCATGCTCTTAACAGCAAAGGCAATGATACAATGCATTGTGGTTCTCCCCTGAAACTGAATAGATCAACATAGAGACCCGTGAGTAACACTGCCAGAGCAGAGAGCGAAACAGTAATTGAACACGTTCATTGATGTAGTTAGTAGTGGTCTCTAGAGTGAATATCTGGATTGAGAGATTCAACAGGAACAATAATTGTGGCAAGAAGTGTAGACTATATGAAATAACAATAATATAGTCATAACTGGTTTATAGAAATCAAAATCTGGACAGTGACACTCAACAGGAACATCAACGATAGCCAGGAAGGGATAATAAATGTATTGAATAATGAGAAGGGCGTAATTGATCTGAGATGATAATGACAACCAATAAAATGCAGAAAGATACCAAACATAATTGGATAAACTCCTGTCTATTGTTGGAACATTCCAGTCTAATGTTCTCAGATTCTGATCCATTGTTTGAATATTCTAGTTTAATGTTCTCAAATTCTGATCCATTGTTGGTACATTCCAGTCTACTGTTCTAAGATTCTGATCTCTCCTCCCCTTCTCTCTCGATCTGCTGTTCCCTGTCAGTGCTGTCGGTGATGCTCCCGCTCATGTTATGGGATAACACAATGAATGGAGCCCATTTATCATTAAAAGATGGAAATCCTCCACTGGCATAATTAGAATCCATGGAGATTGGCATTAATCGCACTTACCGAACAAGTAGGCTAGGGTTAACCCGTTCAAAACATCACTTTTCATTTACTGGTTTTGGATGGAATGGATGAGGGTTGCTGAGGGATGGATCATAAATCTTTAAATCTTTTAAATCTTTTAATTAACTTGTATATGAGAGTATTAACAGGACACTGCAGGGGTCTATATATGTTCCACTCTGTTTATGTAAGGAGGCAGTTATAAAATAATAGATCGACTGCATAGAAAAAAGTCGTGTGGGCAAGTTTCTAGATACCTGAACACAAAGTACGGTACTTATTGACCAGTGTGCAGCCGCTCCTGGTTTTAATGCCCTGTTGTCAAATCCTTTCATAACCTTGAGACAGAACCTTGAGACTGCTGCTCAGGAACAGGCCGAAGCAATTCTGTCCCTATGGGCCTCTTACAGAGGCATAAGAGAAGACCATTCAACCCATATTAGCCTGTTGCTATTTGAATAGGTGGAAAGCTGGAATATTGGCACATTTTGCTGAAAGAATCATTCAAAACAAAGAGATGTGTCGCTGCAGCTGTATGAAGTGTTACTGAGAGGGCACCTGGAGTACATTGTGTTGTTTGTGTTTCTGTAACTGAGAAGGGATGGACCTCCATCAGATACAGTTTAATGGCTGCTCGTAATCCACAGGTTGCTGTCTCATTTAATGTCTCGGATCTGTTACACAGGGACAGGAGGAGGCCATGAAGCCTCTTGAGTCTATTTCAGAGGGACAAGAGGAGGTCATTCAGCCTCTCTAGTCTATTACAGAGGGACAGGGGAAGCTTATTCAGCCTCTTGAGCCTGTTACATCGGGGCAGGAAAAGTTTATTTAACATTCAAGTCTGTTACACATAAATATTAATTTTAAACTAGTTGAGGAATAGGAAAGATCTGATGTAAATATTAAAGTTCTAACTTTGAATAAGGCCAATTGTGAAAGTGTTAGGCGAGCCCTGTGAAAGGCACATTGGGATACCTTATTCGCAGGAAAAGGGATGGTTGGAAAATGCAAGGGCATCAAAACGTGGTTTAAGAGAGTCCAGAGCCAACGTGTTCCGAAAAGTGAGTTGGGCAAGTCTGGTTGGTGCAGGGAGTGCTGGATGGCTAGATATATTGATGCTCTGGTCAAGTTAAGGAAGGAGGCATATGTCAGGTAAACAGAGCTGAGATCAATTGGATCCCCAGAGGTGTAGAAGGGCAGTAAGTGTGTCATCAATGGGGAAATCGGGCCAGAAAAATGTGGACATTAGATGGCTTTCGAAATAGGGTTAACGAGGCATTGAAGCAACTCTAATAATTGCAAAAGATTAACTAGGGAGAGAATAGGGCACCTTAAAGGTCAGTAAAGGCTACCTATGTGTGGAACCATAGGAGATGGAAGGGATACTAAACAAGTACTTCTCCTCAGTATTTAATGTAGAGGAGGTTACAAGAGCGAGAGAATGAAGAAATATATAGTTATATCTTGAAAAGTGTCTATATTACAAGGAGATGTTGAACATTTAAAAACATATAAAGGTGAACAAACCCCTGGGACCGGATCAGTTGTATCGCAGAATATTGTGGGAAGCTAGGAAAGAAATTGCTCAGCCTTTTGCTGATATATCTGTAACATTGATTTCCACAGGTGAGGTGGCAAAGGACTGGAGGGTTGCGAACATAGTGTCATTATTTCAGAAATTAAGGCAAACCCAGGTAACTATAGATCAGTGAGCCTGGCGTCAATGGTGACTAAATTGTTGGAGGGGATTTTGAGGGAAACGATGTATATGCATTTCGAAAGACAAAGACTGAAGAGGGCTTTTTACATTGGAGATCACATCTCACTGACTCGGTGGAATGTTTTGAGGAAGTGAAGAAGATGATTGATGAAGGCAGGACAGTGGATGTTGTCTTTATGGAATTCAGTAATAAAACCCAAATGTTCTACATGGTAGACTGGTTAGCAAGGTTAGACTGCCAGGAATCCAGGGAGAGCTCGCCATTTCGGTCCAAACTTTTCTTGAATATCGGAGACAGGGTGTGACAGTTGGCATTTGTTCATTAACTTGGAGACCTGTGACCAGTGGTGCTACTCGCAAACATCAATAGTGGGTCCACTGCCTTTTGTCACTTATACAAATCATTTGCACTTGAGTATATGAAGTATTGTCAGTACGTTTGTAGATAATTCCAAATTTGGTGGTATAGTCGACAGTGAAGAATGATCTCTCAAAATATAATGGGAACTTAGGTGAGCTGAGGAGTGGCAGATGGAGTTTATTTTCGATAAATGTGAGGTGTTTCATTTTGGCAAGAAAAATCAGGGCCAGACATATAGGTAGGATCCTGTCGAAAGTTGCCAATCAAAGAGAAGTCCATAGAAATTATAGAATCCCTACAGTTAGGAAACATGATTTTCGGCCCATCGAGACCACACCGTCCCTCTAAACAGTATCCCACTGGACAAACCCCTACCCTATCCCTCTCAGCCTGCATTTTCCACACCTCGCCCTCACATCCAAAGGTACTATGCACAATTTAGATGGCCAATCTACCCTTACCTATGTATCGTAAAACTGTTGGAGGAAAACATAGCACCCGGAGGAAACTTACAGACACAGGTAGAATGTACAAACTCCGCACAGCCAGTCATTCAAGGATGGAATTAAACCCAGATCGCTGCCCTGTGAGGCACCTTGTGGTGCAGGTTCTCCGTTCCTTGAAAGTGCCATCACAGGTAGACAGCGCAGTGAAGAAGGCACTTGGTGACCTTCCCTTTGTTGGTGCCTGCTTTGAGTCTATGCATTTGCATGACATGTTGCATCTGTACAGGACATTGGTTTGGCCACTTTTGTAATACTTCCTTTAATTCTGGTCAACCTGCTGTCGGAAAGATGTTGTCAAACTTGAAAAGGTGCAGAAGAGATTTAAAAGAATGTTGCAGGAGGAGACTATTCAGCTTCTGAATTCTGTCAGTCAGCTGTTTTGCTCAATTACTGACAGTCAAATATAAAAATAAATCATTCAGATTTTGATGGTGTTTTACAGAAACAGGAGAAAGGCTTTTAGTCAAGAAAAGCTGTAAAGAATGTGAAGAGGCCATTCAGTCCCTCAATTCCATTCCACAGGAACAGCAGGTGAGCACACAGCTATTGCAGCCTGTTACACAGGAGCAGGTGGAGGACATCTATTTTCACAAAACTTCGATTAGGAGGCAGTCACTCAACTGCTCGAGACTGGGACACAGGAACAGGAGGCAGTCACTCAGCTGCTGAAGACTGGGACACAGCGACAGGAGGAGTCACTCATCTGCTGAAGACTGGGACACAGGAACAGGAGGCAGTCACTCAGCTGCTGAAGACTGGGACACAGCGACAGGAGGAGTCACTCATCTGCTGAAGACGGACACGGGAGCAGGAGGCAGTCACTCAGCTGCTGAAGACTGGGACACAGGAGCAGGACGGAGTCACTCAGCTGCTGAAGACTGGGGCACAGGAACAGGAGGAGTCACTCAGCTGCTGAAGACTGGGACACAGGAACAGGAGGCAGTCACTCAGCTGCTGAAGACTGGGACACAGGGACAGGAGGAGTCACTCATCTGCTGAAGACGGACACGGGAGCAGGAGGCAGTCACTCAGCTGCTGAAGACTGGGACACAGGAGCAGGACGGAGTCACTCAACTGCTCGAAACTGGGACACAGGAACAAGAGGAAGACATTCAACTGCTCGAGACTGGGACACAGGAACAGGAGGGAGTCACTCAACTGCTTGAGACTGGGACACAGGAACAGGAGCCAGTCACTCAGCTGCTGAAGACTGGGACACGGGAGCAGGAGGCAGTCACTCAGCTGCTGAAGACTGGGGCACAGGAACAGAAGGCGGTCATTCAACTGCTCGAAACTGGGACACAGGGAAATCTAGAGGCTACTGAGGCCCGAGGATCCTGTTACGCAGGAACAGGAGGAGGGGACTCACTCCCCAGCAGTATGGGACACTGGGAGAGAAGGGGAGTTTGCTTGGAACAAACACAAATATATGAATGGGTTGCATTCGTGGTCCACACAATCCTGCCCCACCATTTGCTAAGACCACGGCTGATCTGATAGTGATTCCCTCATTCCATTTTACGGAGACTGTCCTCTCTGCAGCCTCTGCTCCATTTGTTGGTCATGTTGGGGACCCAGATGCTGCAACAACAGTCCCCATGACTCATCCAGAGGGTCGGGTCTAACCGGATGAGTCTGGATTTGAAGGGTCCAATAACAAGAATGAAAACACAAAATAAAGGTATTGCCAGATGTTTAGTTCTCTCACATTCGCAATCCAACTCACATAACCAGCCCATCCATTATACTTTCAGGATGGAGCACTGTGTAGATATGGCTAGCATACTGCTAAATACAACCCAGCAATGTCCAGAGTGGAAATCTGTGCAGCCCACACCAATACTTGATCTATAATCATGGTCGAAATGTCCAGCTTGGGGAGCTCTGCAGACTGCACTGGTTCACTCATATATAAACCCAGGCTGTTGCATTGTTCAGTAACACTGTGTTAGATCGCTGCCCAGTGTGGGGAAACTTGCAGCCAATGTTGGAAGTGACAGGATGTGCAGCTCCCATCCATTTCCAGCTCCATATCTCCACTGTGCCTTGACAAGGGGTGCCATGGATGTGAAAATCACTGCGATGTAGAGATGTAAATGGAAACAGTTTAAATACCAATAGTTCTGATTAAGGCGAGTATCACACCAGTATTTAAAGTTGAAATACCTGAAATAATATCCAATGAGGTTTCGTGAAACAAAGTAGTTAGAGGGGGTTGGTAATGTTATAATCAACACTATTGCACTATAATTAACAATGTGAATTAGGGGAACAAATATGCAGGGGGACTGGGGAGACTTGCAGGAACAATAGGGTTGTTATAATAGGTGATTTCAATTTTCCTAACATAGACTGGGGCTTCCAGATGGTTAAGAACTTAGATGGAACGTAATTTGTTAAGTGTGTTCAGCAAAGTTTCCACAATCAATATATAGAGTATCGTACTCGGGAAGGGACAAACTCGACCCACTGTTGGGAAATAGGGCAGGACAAGTGAAGGAGATAAAGAGGGGGATCATTTTGGTAAAAGTGATCAGAGTTGTATTCATTTTAAAATAGTTATGGTAGGGACAAAATTGGTCCACAGATTCAAGTTCTAAATTGGGGCAAGGCGTATGTTGTTGGAGTTAGACAGGGGATTGCAGGGGATGATTTGAGTTGTTTGATTCCAGGTAAAAGGATCTCGGGCAAGTAGGAGATAGCTCGAGTTCAAGGTTTCCATTTTGCTGTGAGGGTGAAAGTTATGTGAGACTGGAAGAGAGAACCCTGGATGCCAAGAGATATTGAGGCTTTGACCAGAAAAAAGGAGGCGTGACTCATTTTCAGGCAGCTTGCATCAAGGGAATCCCTGGAGGTATACAGGGGATAATGTTCCAAATATTTCCCAGTTTCAGGAAAATGGTAGTGTCCCAATGCGTAACACATAAGAGTCACTTGACTCACCTTAATGATATTAAACCAAAAACAACTTCTAAACACGTCTTGTTACAAATACAATTTCGAGCAGAGACCATTTTTACCCTCAGGCGTTATCTTGACCGTTATCTGAACTGTACCACTTTCCTTACTATGAATGTTTCTCTTACCCTTTGTTTGTGACAGTTTCTGTCTTTAACAGTTACACGGTCTCCCACTCAGTTGGCAGGAAGGCAGGTTTGTGATGTAGAGGCAGGGCAACAGCGCCGGTTCAGTTCCTCACACTGACAGAGATTACCATGAAGGGGAGACTCTCTCAGCCTCACCCTATCGCCCCAGATGTGGTGATCCTCAGGATAAACCACCATGAGTGGTCTCTCTAATGAGAGTTTTTTTGGGGCTGTATTATATCAAAGTTAGCATTTTAATTAAAAAAAATACTTAAAAAGAGTTTTTTTAATATTATAATAAACCAATAACAACACAACTCAAATAACTGAGAAAAATTACATACAAAACGACTTAAAGCACTACACAGACAGAAGAAAAAAACAAAACTAAACAATAAATAATGAATAAATAATACAGCTCAGCATAACAAAATGACAGTTCTCGTTCATCAAGAGCATTAACTGATACACATTTTTATGTTCACAGTTCTTCCTCTCTGGGGGTGGGGGAGTTCAGACATCAAACACAACAGAATATTTTTCCTAGCACGGAAAGTCCGGAATGTAAGGATATAATTTTTTCCCATATTCATCTGTGGAAAATACCTTGGGCAGGCCCAGGAAAATAGAAACCAAGTCCATCTCCAATTCAGTCCTCAATACACACTCTATCACATCTGACACTGCTCCAAAATAGATGAAGTCTGCAGCAGAACCACAAGCAATGAGTAAGAGTGCCTGTAGTCATTCTGCATTTCGGACATGCTGAAGATAATCCCACTTCGCATTTTGAGAGACAATTTGGGGTCAGATAGACCCTACGAAGTATTTTCAACTGCATGGTATGGGTCCTATTACAGATCAAAATCCTTCAAACATTTTCACAAATGTCCTCCCATGTCTCCGAAGTGTTCTGAACCCCCAACTCTCTCTAGCAGACATCACAAAGCTGCACAGTCTCGTCTGAGGGGATACTCTCCAACTAATGATAAAGGGTACTGATAGAGTGTATTCTAAGCAAAAAACGCCCTCTTCCCTTTATCGGATCTGTAAGAGTGTGGTAAAAGTGTGTGTGTTTTTTAAATCAAATCTCTGATCTGGGAAAAAAATACAGAAGAGGTCCCTACTAGGTAGTCCATACGTACAAGTTATTTGATGAAATGATATCATTGTTTCTCCATCAAATAACACGTGGTGGCTCAGTTGTGAGCATTGCTGTCTCGCAGCACCAGGGTCTCGGCTTTGGTTCTGGCCTTGGGTGACTGGCTGTGTGAAGTTAACATTCTCGCCGTGTCTGTGTGGGTTTCCTCCCACAGTACATAGATGTGCATGTTAGATGAATGGGTCATTGATAAATCACCCATAGTGTTCAGGGATGTGTAGGTTTGGGCATTAGCCAGGGTAAATATGGGATGGTAGGGGAATGGGTCTGGGTGGGTTACTCTTCAGAAGGTCGAAGTGGACTTGCTGGGCCCAAGAGCTTGTATCCACACTGTAGGGATTCTACTAATTCCAAATCACCCAAACATGGTACACCCCTTACTGCCCACAGTTTAAACCTGGAATCCATTCTCCCCGGATGACAACCCGGTGTACCAATTACAGGGGTAAGAAACATGATTTTGGCTGTATTGCCGTCGATCTGATGCATTGCCATTCATGCTTTAACAATATTGATAATTATTTGGTTATGACAATACTTCATAAATGTTGTCAATTTAGCTAAGAAAAACAGACGAATAAAGGTTCACTTTATCTGATAGGGTTCAATATCTCACAGTATTGATGCCGAGTCCTCAGCAGCCCAGGCACTAACATAGGATTAAAAAAGAGCTTAATTGATAGCTTTTATCTGGGTGATCTCCTTCCACCAATCTGTGGGGTAGTTGCAATTTGGTTAGCTTGATAAAGAGTTGCTTATGCTGCCAAATAAAAGAGCTAAACCCGCCATTATGTCTCCTAAATACCTATGTGGGAAACATCAAAGGAAGCATTCACACGAGATATTGTAAATGAGGAAGGACATTCCTTAATAAGAGCTATCCGACCACGCCATGATATTGGAAGTGCCTCCCATCTTTGAAGGTCTTGTCAAATAAATGGACATAGTTCATGTTAAATAAATGATCAAAGACGGATGTAATGAATATACCGAAATTGGGAAACCCTCCCCCACCACACCCCCCGTGACCATTTAAAAGGAAACCAGGATTTGCCCTCATCAGGTATTTCCCCAAGACCTCCCACAGGCATGGCCTCCAACGTTGTAAAATTAATCTAGAGCCCGAAAAGGCGACAAGCGAAGTATTGCATTGCATCACGTGGGCTGCCGAAATTGCGGGATTTGACAAAAACATAAGACCATCTGCATACAACATAATTTTATGAGACTTTTATCCCACTTCTGGTGCAGGAATGTTGGGATAATATTCCCAATGGAATCTAAGATTGTTGCAAGGATGGGGAAGAGATCAACCCTCGTGTGCCATTTCTGTGGGTTAAAGAAGAAAATAAAATCCCTACTTGTGAGGTAGATCTGCCTCCAGACATCCACCAGCTCTAGTTCTAGACACAAATCCATTATTTGCTTACATTATAACGAGGGTTTTGGGGGACTTTTGGACATTCTGTCCATCGTGGGGCCATAAGACAGTCGAAATCTCTTTCTACAATCATGTGCCATGATGCAAGATAACTGAATTTGGAAAATGCATCTACCAGGATTTTAAGAGGGTGCACCGGTTGGCAATAAACATTTAAAATACTGTATTAACTCCCGTAGTTCAAGACTTTGCCATTATGATCCTTCCATGGGTGTTAATACAATCAAGTAATTTAAATGGAAGATTCCTCCTATCCATTATGACTTTTACCCCACTCTTAGTATTAAAATACGAGAAATAAACCCGAGCAAACCCGCCCTGCTGTAATGTCAAATGTTCCTTGCCATCAAGGTGCATCTCCTGCAATAGGACAACTCTCTTTTTTTAAGACGAGAAAGTATATTTTTCCTCTTGACTGGACGATGGCTCCCCTTAATGTTCCAGGTACACCATTTGAGCACATCATTATCCACAACACACTGCAGCAACATTTGAACTCTAGAGAATTTCATATCGACTTACACATCGCTGAGCATTAATGACTGAAGACTCATCGAGCCTTAAATCTGTACAAACTAAAACTACTGCAACTAACAAGCTCTCAAAACGTTCCATAGCTAAAAACATAATAAAAGAAACAAAATCCAAAGTGCCAATGACACTTGATAGGGTTTTTACGCACCCCCCCCCCCCACTACCACCCCCCCGACCCAATGGGGACGCTGATGGCCTAGGTCTCTGTTCTACAACACTGACAAAAGCCCTGCTTTTAATTGTATAGGTCCTGCGCAAGTTTGATTTACCAAATCCCAGACCTCACATTAATCCAAACGAAAATCCATCTGCCACCCCTCAGCCCAGTGAGTGATATTACTGCCACCTCACCTTCCCCATTTAATTTTAAAATTCCCTCCCCCTCTCCAGGAGGCCTGCACACTCCAGCCTTGATTTTCACAAAGACCCTGAGCTTGGTTTGCCTTCTGTGGTTAGGGGGAGGAGGGACAGATTGCAGACACAGTCAGTGGGGAGGAGAGGCTGGCCAGTAATCAGCGGCCTGGTATCACGTCATGGTTTGAGGAAGAAGGCAGTCACACGTGAGAGTTGGGTAATACTGATCGGTTTTTTGGGACCGGAAATTATGATCTTTTTCCGTCTCTGGTGTTCAGTAATGAAAATCTATTTGAGACCCTTCATTGTGCAGAGTGTGTCTGCAGGATTTCTTTCCCTAATATTGCAGACTACAGATAATGGCGATTAAAACTGTTCATAGTTAACTTCGATGGCACAGCACGTACACCCAACAAGGTAAATACAATGACTGTAGATGCTGGAAACCAGATTCTGGATTCGTAATGCTGGAAGAGCACAGCAGTTCAGGCAGCATCCAAGAAGCAGTAAAATCGACGTTTCGGGCAAAAGCCCTTCATTCGTTGAGACAAATATTTTACCATTGTTTAACAATACAAAGTGTTTTGTGTAATTCAGGAAAGGTAACCTGATTATAATAAATCCACACCGAGCTGAAAGCTGACACTTAAAATATGACCCAAAATCTGGATATAGTAGTGTCGTGGGTAATGTCCCTGCCTCTGAGCCAGAGGTCTGGATTTGATTCCTGAACGTGCGTGGTGGTGTTCCAAGCTCTGGACTAGAAGGCCTGGATTCAAGTCCTGCCTGTTGCAGAGGTATGTCACAGCATGTCAGAACAGGCTGATGAACAAACACCCGGGAGAATAATGTTACAGCTTTATGGGTATTGCCCAGTGATGCTCGTGTCCCTACCTCCGGGCACAAAGGTCTGGGTGCAAATCCCACAGAAGTGTCTCATAACGCACCTGAACAAACTGATTAAAACGGATTTAGAATTGTGGCTTGATGGAGAAGGAAGAGGTGTCAGTATTGCATTTCAGAATTTAGGCCCAGGATGATTTGAAGCACAGCCATCCGTGTTGATTGGAGTCACATTATGCAGCAGTAAAGGTTTATAAAATCAAAATGGTTATGGATAGGGTGAGTAGCCAGGTTTTTCCCCAGATTGGGGTGTCCAAAACTGGAGAGCATTGGTTGAAATTGAGAGGGGAAAGGTTTTGACGAGCCCACGAGTACCATTTCACACAGAGGGTGGTGTACGTCTGGAATGAGCTGCCAGAGGAAGTGGTGGAGGCTGGTACAAATACAGCATGTAAAAGGCATCTGGATGCTGACAGACCTGCCGAGCTTTTCCAGCAATATCTGTATTTGTTGCAAAATGAATTCATTTTACCACAATATTCTGAATACATGAAACATTTTATTTTTTTTAATGATGCAGCGACATATAAACATATCTTCAAATCGACCGAGACCATTTTCTGCTAAGGATATGGCACTGTATATGACAGCAACAATGATGCACCTTCCTGGAACAGGGAATGTGATGGAGACATAGTTTGGACAATGTACAAGGCGACCTCACATGTTTGGGAGAGGATGACATTACTGTGCGATTCAGTTCAGAGAGAGAGAAAATGTAATCTGCCTGATTACACTCTCTCTCCTTCATTGTTCCTCATGACAGCAATGTGTTCGAGCTAAAACAAAAAATCTACAGTCATCGTTACCATTCTTATTTTTATAGAATCCCTAAAGTGTGCAAACAGGCCCTTCGGCACAAAACGTCCTTACCAACCTTCTCAGGCTTGCTCCCTTACATTTACCCAGACCAATGCACCTAACCTAGAAACCCCTGAACACTTTGGACAAATTATCATGACCAATCCATCTAACCAGCACAGCTTTGGACTGTGGAAGGAAACTGGAGCAACCATTAGAAGGGGAGAATGTGCAACCTCTGCACAAGTAGTCACCCGAGTCTGGAATTGAACGCAAAGCCCTGGTGCTGTGAGGCAGCAGTGCTGACCACTGAGCCACTGTGATACCCTTGGGCGATCCCTGGCCAGAATTCATTGGAATCTCTCCACTGCCTAATGTAAAGGGAATTAAGCCAAATCCATCTGTTCCAAGATGAAATCCCATTGCTAGCATTTTGTGTGAGTAGAATGTCTTCAGAAGCAGAATAACATTTTGAACAATCTCTCAATTTTTCCTTTTGTCATGAGTTACAATAATATATGGACAAAAGCGCGTTCAAATTGAAATTGCAGAGATTTTGTTTATGTGTGTGTGTGTGTGTGTGTGTGTGTGTGTGTGTGTGTGTGTGTGTGTGTGTGTGTGTGTGTGTGTGTGTGTGTGTGTGTGTGTGTGTGTGTGTGTGTGTGTGTGTGTGTGTGTGTGTGTGTCAGTGTTTTCAGAAATGGAAATATCGATTCTTTATTTGCAATATCCAAACAGTTTGCCATTCATCTTTCCACTATAGTTTAAGTAACATTGCTCTGGATCATAAACGTGCTATTTTAGCAGATTAAACAAACTAGCCTGACTTGTTGCTAAAACTGACCCTGACCCAGTCTGAGATCGATATCATCGGCCTTATCGCAAACATGGTAACATTTGACATTTGTTGTGAGCAGTGGAACAGTGGGAATTGAAAAGGAAACATGACCCGAAAAGTCGAGGAACTATAGACCGGTGAGCCTGATGTCAGTGGTGGGTAAGTTCTTGGAGGGGATTCTGAGGGAAAGGATTTACATACATACTTATGCCCGAAACGTCGATTCTCCTGCTCCTTGAATGCTCCCTGACCTGCTGCGCTTTTCCAGCAACACATTTTTCAGCTCATACGTTTGGGAAGGCAAGGGCTGATCGGGGTAGTCAACGTGGCTTTCTCCATGGGAAATCCTGTCTCATTAATTTGATTGAGTTTTATGAAGAGGTGACAAAGAAGATTGATGAAGGCAGTTTAGTAGACATTGTCTACATGGACCTCAGTAAGGTGCTCACGACATTCCAATTGGTAGGCAGATGAGTAAGGTTCGGTCACACGAGAGACAGAGGATGCTCGTCACAATTGGCTTGAAGGAAGAGGGATATTTTACAGACTGGAGGCTTGTGAGCAGCAGTATGCTGTAAGAATCGGTACTGACTTCACTGCATTTCATCATTTATGTAAAATATTTAGATGTGAATATTGGGGCCAAAGTTAGTAAGGTTACAGATTACATCAGAAAGGTGGTGTGGTAGATTTTCTCAGAGTACAACGAGACCATAATTAGATGGGACAAAGGGACAAGGAGTGACAGATATAGTTAAATTTAGATAAATACGAACTTTTGCATTTTGGGAAGGCAAATCAGGTCAGAAATTATACATTGAATTGTCAGGTCCTGTTGTGGATCAAAGTGACATAGGGCTGCAGGTACATTGTTCCTTGGAAGTGGAGTCGCAGGTAGACAGAGTACTGCAGTACACATTTGGCACATTTGCCTTAATCAGTCTGAGCATTGAGTATAGGAGTTGTGGTGGCATGTTGCCTCTGTACAGGATGTTGGTGAGGCCACTTTAAGAATACAGCGTACAACTCGGTTGTAGAACTGGAGGTTTGAGCTTCAGGGAAAGGTTGATTAGGTTGAGGTGTTTCCCCCTGGAGTGTCAGAGGCTGAAGGGTGACATTATCGAGGTTTGTAGAATCATCAGAGGCATCGATATTCTGAACAACCATGTTCTGCTCCCCAAGATAGGGGAGTCCCGAACAAGAGGGCATAGTTTGAAAATGAGAGGGCGAATAATTTAGAATGGACCTGAAGGTAAATGTTTCACACAGAGAGTGGTGTGTATGCAGAAAGTGCTGCCAGAGGAAGTGCTGAAAGTGGCTACAATTGCACATTTAAAATGTATCTGAAAGAGGAGGGATATTGGCCAAACGCTGCCAAATAGGACTAGGTCAGATTTGATACCTGATCGGAGTGAACAGATTGGACTAACGGGTCTGTTTCCGTTCTGCATGACTGTCAGATTCTATAAGAGGGATGGCGAAAGATTCTGAAAGGAGCTTTCAAGAGTGAATTATCTTCACTGGAAGTTTATTGTGCCTCTGTGTTCACATGGATTGAAAGCTGTTTAGTTAAATATTTGACAGGGAAGTGAGTCATGGGTAATAGTATACAGACAGGAAAGTGGGGCTGAGCCCACAATCTTAGACCCTGGTGGAGAAGGCTGAAAGAATCTAATGTCCCACTCCTGCTCCTCAGTCCCTTGTTTCTGCATTCCATCCAGCCCCACATACCTGCTGGACAGGAACAGTTGGAGGCCACTTACACAGAAAGTGGCACAGAAACAGAGGAGACTATTAAGCCTCTCAAGACCGTCACACACGCTTTGAAGTGATTTGGGAAATGCAATTGGAAAATCCAGGCACGGGTATGAAAGAGGCCCCTCATCTCTCTTTACAGAGCTTCCCCTCTCTGCAACTTGTGCTTCATTTGTTGGTCATGTTTAGACTCAGATGCACTGAGAATACAGCCGCCATACCTCACCCAGAGATGGCTCACAAAACCCTCTGGTCTCCCTGCGTGCAACATTCCATAAAAGACATTCATGAAAATAACACCCACTAACTTTCCAATAATAGAATGTGAGAACATCAGAAACAGGGACAGGTAGTTCACTCCCCAAGCCTGCCTTGCCCTTCACTAAGATCATGACTGATCTGCTCTCTGTCTCAAATCCTCTTTCATACCCAATTCATCATTGCCCTCAACTCTCTGTCAGGTGAATATCCATCTTCCTCCTCTTCAAATACTTTCAGTCATTTTTCTCCCGAACACTCTTGAGACGAGAAATCCTGACATTCAATCCCACCTGTTTGAAGAAAACACTTTCTGCTCCTATATCATGGTTTATTGGTATGAACAAAAGAGGTTGAGACAAGGGTTCAGGTACAAATGACTGGCCCTGATATCAAGGCAGTGGTTGACGTCTGCTGACATCAAGGAGCTAAACAAAACTGGACTTAATGGGAATCAGAGAAAACTCTCCAGTGTTTGGAGTCAAACATGGCACAAAGGAAAATGTTCATCATCTCAGTCCTGGGTCACCTCTGTGCGAGATCCTCAGGGTAGCTTCCTCTTCACAAATAGCTTCAACTGCTTCATCAATTTCTCCCCTCCCCACCCTCCCCACCATAAGATCAGAAGTGGGGATGGTCACTGAAGATTCCACAATTTCAGAACATTTTGTACCCCCTTCAACTCCTGAACTAGTCTGTGTCAATGTGCAGCAAGACCCAGACTCCATTGAGACATGTGCTGTTAAATGATCCGTAACATTCATCTACCAGCACTGCCTGACACTGCACATTGCCACAGTAAAATAAGAGTTCATTCAGCACCTCACGCTCGTTTCACAGGAATATGAGGAAGCTATTCAGCCCGTTGACACTATTGGAGAAGAACAGGGACAGCCCATTCAGTGCCTCCAGCATATTACTCAGGAAGAGAAGGAGTCTAGTGTGATGGACCAGAAAAGAGCCCCTCGAAAATATTGGAAGGCGGTAACCTAGACTCTATTATTTTAATTTTAAACGGAATATAAAGTGATTGTTCCAGATGCAATGTGACAGGTCAAACTACTCGGTGTGAAGCTAAACACTATTTATTGAAATACGAAAGATAAAATGAAAGCAAAGAAAGAGGAATTTAGAAAAATGCAGTTCTATTAGACAAGTTAACAGAATAACAAATCTCGGAACTATTACTAATTAACTGAACCAATATAGGAAAATCCCATAAATACAGCCCCTGGCCGAAAGGAAAATTCAGACAAAGATTGTTACAAACATTTCTCTAATCCAGGAATTCAAAACAGCACCAAGAGAAAATTCAGAGAGAGTAGCAGCCAGGAGATAGTCACTGAAGCTTCCAACTCTGGAGACCCCAATAGTTTCTGATGCTACTTAGAAACCAAAACCCAGAGATCGTAATTTGTGAGAGCTGCCACACCCATTCAGGCTGCATTAAAATTAACCCAAAACCTCCTTAGCTGTTTACTCAGTGGCCTTAACTAACCAGTTTGGTAACGATCATTCAATCTCTCTCTGAAAAGAAATCAGGACAAAATAACCTCTCAAAGGCTGCAGCATCATCACACTTGTCAGTACATCGAGCTGTCAAACAGGAACCAGGGGTAACCCAATCAGGCCCTTGGTCCTGTCCAATTGGAAGAGGAATAAGCCATTCAGTCCCGTGCGTCACTTCCATAGGAATAGGAGGAGGCCATTCAGCCCATGAAGTCTCTTACACGGGAACAGGAGAAGGCCATTCGGCCCCTAAAGCCACTTCCACAGCAACACGATGAGGCCATTCAGCTCCTTCAATCTCTTACACAGGAACAGAAGGAGGTCATTCAGCACCTAAAGTCACTTACACAGGAACAGGAGGAGGCCATTCAGCCCTTGAGTCACTTACACAGGAACAGTACGAGGCCATTCCCCCTCAACGCACTTGCAAAGGGACAGAATTAAGTAATTGATGCTGATTCCTGATGAATGGCTTATGCCCAAAACGTGGATTCCCCTGCTCCTGGGAGCTGCCTGACCTGCTGTGCTTTTCCAGCAATCTACTCTCTACTACAATGTCCAGCATCGGCAGTCCTCACTGTCTCCAGATTGATGCTCCAACATGATGAACAAGTGGAGCAGAGGCTGCACAGACAGACTACTCTACGTTGTCCTTCTGGCTCCGTTTCTCATGATACACACGTTTGACTTTAACGTGGTTTTCTAGTGTTGAAGAGGGAAGCCATATGTCTTGTGTGAAGTCTCAAGAAGGCACCTTCCATCTCCAAGAAGCCAGCCTGGTGTTCTCTATGTAGGGCGGAAGATGGTGGGAATGGCTACCTGCTCAGATCGAAGGTACTGTGGCTGCTGTTGGGGATTATATGCAACCTGACGTTCAGTACGGGCTCACATGCCGACTGCACAATAACATGGGGATAGTTAATTTAGGCATATAAACTGTTAGGAAAGTCACGTTCGACTGATGAATCGACTCTCTATGTTCAAATAATGCTGATCTTGCTCATGTTGATCTTGTTGAGTGCTTGTATTGTGCAGTGTAACCTGTATGCCTTACTCTGTCGAAGTCTATTTCCACACTATGATCTGTCTGGCCATGCTTGCTATGATCTGCCTCTCCTGCTCAGAAAGAAAGTGTTTCCTTGTACTGAGGTACACGTGACAATAAATCACACCAATCAGTCCTGGGTAAAGTATGGAATTTCTCACCCTATCAATGTGTCTTTTGGAAATACACCTGCTACACCTCGTTTCAGCATCATCATTTCTTCGTATTTCACAGATTTGCAGATTAAACTCTCAGGTTCTTCACTCTACCCTCATGATACCACCATCTGTATCTGTGGGAAGGATATCATTCCTTACAAAGGAAATCCAATCTGTAGAGAGTGTCCCAAAAGCTCTCTCCACAAGGCTCTACAACAACAGGATGATGGCTTTACTTATGTTCTCTAATCATCTTACAATAAAGGACAGCATACCATTGACTGCACCCATTACTTACACAGGGTTTGATTCAGGGCAGTCAGAGTAGACTTGTGAGTGGGCGATCATGCTTCCCAAATTTGTTAGCGTTCTTTGATGAAGTGACCAGGATGGTTTACGAGGACAGAGCTGCAAATTTAGTCTCTATGGATTTCAGTAAGGCCTTTGATAAGGTTGCACATGATAGGCTGCTCTGGAAAGTTCCATCACGTGGAATGCTGGGGAAACTGACCAGTTGGATACACAGTTGGGTTGATGATCGGATGCAGAGGGTTTAGTGGAAGGATGATGGTCAGACCGATGGCTGTGTCCATTGCTGTTTGTTATCTATGATTTGGTTGAGAATGTACAAGGCATGATTAGTAAGTTTGCAGATGACACTAAAATAAGTGGTAGCGTGATCAGTGAGGAAGTTTATCAGAAATTGCAGCAGGACTTTAATCAGGTGAGGAAGTGGGCCGAGAAATGGCAAATGAAATTTAATATAGATGTGTGAGGTCTTGCATTTTGGAAACTCAAATCAAGGTAGGAGTTTCACCGTGAATGGGAGGGTCTTAAGGGGTGCAATGGGCAGAGAGACCTTGGTTTTCACGGGGACGGTTCTCTAAGAGTAGAGTCACAGGTCGACAGGGCAGTGAAGAATGTTCTTAGCACATTGGCCTTCATCAGGCAGGATATTGAGTATAGAAGTTGGGAACTTAAGCTACAGTTACACAGGACTTTGGTACGGCTGCACTTGGAGTATTGTGTTCAGTTTTTGTAACCTTGTTATCGGGAGGATGTTATTAAATTAGAAAGACTGCAGAAGAAATTTACAAAGACGTTGCCAGGACCCAATGGACTGAGTTATAGGGAGAGGTTGGACAAGCTAGGAACTTTTCGTTAAAGTGTAGGAGACTGAAGGAGTCCTTATAGTGCTGTATAAAATCACGAGGGGTATGGATAGCGTTAATGATCTCAGTCTTTTTCCCAGGTGTACAGAATTGAGGATTAGAGGGGATCAGTTGAAGGTTCAAGGGGAAGGAAGAAAAGGGAACCTGAGGGGCCACTTCTTTACACAGAGAGTGGCACATGGATGAGCTGCCAGAAGATGTGGTTGGGGGGTGAACATTAACAACATTTCAATGCATTTGGATAAATATGTCGATTGGAAAGGACTGGAAGGATATGGGCCAACTGCAGGGAAATGGGGCTAACGTGGATGGACATTTACAAGGTGGAGATGAACCCCTCTGTTAATTAAAACCAAACACCCAGAAAAGCTCGCCTCACCTCGTAATCTGTTAAAATATGATTGACAGATATCTCCTATATTCGACTATTTAAACAAAAATTAACAAGTTTGTTTCTTAACTTTAATAGTGAACACTAAACATCAACTATTCACAAATACAAGCTACTTACTATCTGACTCCAACTCTGTAAAAATATGCTGTTCCAACAGCCCACATATTAAACATTACAATCTCAAGACCACACAGTCTCTATCTTCTCCACTGTGTTCACTCTTTCAGCTGCTGATCTCCCTGGGTCATTTTTTTATTGCAAGTAGGTTTGCATGAACATGTATCTTTGATAGAGAGTGTTTGAGATGGCCAGTTAGCACTCCTGCTCGACAGCAGTTGCTCTGCTATTGGATGGCAGTAGCTCTCCCACCAGTGTTCAAAATGCTGGGTTTGTATACTCCCCGTGATATAGTAATTCTCATAATTTGATTGCTGTCCAGCTATCCAAACAATAAAATTCAAATTCTGTTGGCTTCTGGTTTCCTGAGCGTTATTTAAACTCTTTGGTAGGATTTGAATGGCTGTCAAAACAGCAACCAAAACTCAGGTATCCATTTCTCAGCTAATGGTGACGTGTGGAATAGTTTGACATTTAGCTGGCATCTGTGGCTTTAATTTCTATTCGGCAAAACCCGTTCTGTTTTAAAGTACCCTACATGTTTTTGGCTTCATAACATCTCCCCACTTCAGGAAATAAAATGAAACAGCAGAATGAAAAGATGCCTACATTCCTTTTCCTCTAATTCTTAATCCCAATTTTATGAAATACAAAAGTATTAATCTCAGTTATATCATTCATATTAATTCTGCACACCATTATAACACTGGAATAAGGTAAATCTTATCCACACTTTTTCCTTTCAATCCGCGATAACACATCTGCTATCACATTGTAGGAGCCGCAGCATGTACATTTTGTGAGTTTAACGTCGGTAAGGTAAAACTCCCATGAAATAGTCTCATATTCTGCTCTTTACCTATTCCAAAAAATGCGAGAGATTTGTCATTGTCCACAACCATTTCGACAATTTGTTTGTCATATACACATTAAAATATTGTCAGGCCATTGCGAAACATAATCATTCTTGTTCAATAATGGAGATTTTATATTTTTTTCTGGTGGATATTGCGTTTTTTCGACAAGTAGCCAATTAGCCATTCAGTTCCATCATCATCTTTCTGTATCAATCCATCTCTGACCCCTATATCCCGGGCATCAAACACAATTTTCAAAGGGTTTCAAAATATTTGGTATAGCTAAAACTGGTGCGGTGATTAATCCTGCTTTAAAATTCTCAAATGCCTCCTGGCATTGTTCTGTCCACCACAATGCTGTGTTCTTCTTTAATAAATCCATCAGTGGTGCCAATACGCTGCTGAAGTTTGGAACAAACTTCTGATAGAATCCACTCAGTTCCAAACATCGAAGCATCTCTTTCTTCGAGGATGGTCGCGGAAATTCCTCAAAGCCCCATGTATTCCATGGGGTCAACCTTCCATGTCAAATGTAATGTCCCAAGAACGTCACCTCTGCCTTTGCGAATTCTGTTTTCTTTAAGTTTATTACCAAGTTTGCTTCTTGTAATCGTTCAACATGCTCTGCCAGCTGTAACATGTGAGCTTTCACTCACTTGCCAAAGATCACTACATCATACAGATAAGCTGCACAATTTGTTCATTTGGCCACAGCTCTGGTCCTGAGTCTTAAATGTGTCTGGAGCATTATTCATCCATATAAAATACTCGATAAAGTTTTTTGTCATCTCCAGTGTCTTTACTAGAAAGCTTAACTAACTCCACATTTTTTTTAATTTGAAAGGGGCCACTAAACCTGGCTTTGAAGAGATTTCTTACCACTGGTGGCAATACTACTACGTCATCCCCACGGGAAATCCTCAATGTTTCAGAGTTTTTATCTGCCACCTGCTTCACTCTATGTTGTGCTCTTCAGATACGATTTAGCTAACTCACCTACTCCATCTACTCTCTCCTTCACCTCACATACAGAATCCAAGTGTGAGATTTCCGACTTTGGTCCTGTCAATTTATATTTAATTAATTTCAAAGGAGCTCTCACTTCACAAACGAATACTTTCTCAGAGGACGTAAACTGAGTAGATTTATTTGGGCCATCTCTAATGGCAAATAATATAATGGGACACCTTTATTCCAATCATTCGGGTAATCATAACAGTACGCTGTTAACGTGGTCTTCAGCGTCTGATGCTAACTTTCCAAGGCTCCCTGGGATTCAGGATCCGACGCACTTGATTTAAACTGATGTATGCTGAAGTTATCCATGACTTCCTTAAACAGCTGAGCGGTAAAATGAGATCCTTGGTCTGACTGAATCTTACTGCCTAGCCCACAGCGAGTAAAGATAGATTACAACCCCCCCCACTTCATTTTCTATCTTAACTTTCCGTAATGGAATTGCCTCTGGAAATCTGGTAGACACATTCATTATTGTCAGCAAATATAGGTTTCCCCTTCTATTTTAGGAAGGGGAGCTACACAATTAATCATAACCCACGTGAAATGTTCTTCGAATGCAGTAATTGGCAAGAGAAGTGCTGGTTTTATTACTGTCTGTTACTTACCTACCATTTGGTATGTATGTCATGTACAAAAAAATTAACCACGTCCTTGTGCATTCCAGGTCACTAGAAATGCTTTTGTACCTCGGCTTGAGTCTTCTGTACACCTAAGTGACCGCCTGCAATTAGTTTATGTGCTAGCCATAACATTGTATGCTACAGCTAACACAATGTGGTACACTTCGGCCAATTTCCCTTCTGCACTAACCTATCGGGGTCTCCATTTTAATTTTAGGATTCTATCTTTAAGTTAATAACATTCGACAATATATTCTGATTCCTTTTCTGTGTGTGTGCATGTGTATGTGTGTGTGTATGTGTGTGTATATATCTGTTGTAAGTCCATTAGCCTTTTAGGACAAAACACCTCTGCCTGATCCTCTGCCTGTTCAGGGCTTTCCTGCACCCTTACATCAAACAGGGTGTCAGTTCACTAAGCATCAACTCATTTGCCTTTTTCTTTAGTTTTTCCTTCCTGCTGTCACTTATGACAGTAGGATCATGTTACTACACACTCTGGAAAAATTCCTCGGTATTTTTCTTTTAACTCCACAATTCCCTAGTCTTCCGTTGGCTTCTCCAACACAAGAGGTTCGTCTCCCACCTCGCCTCCTGCTAAATCGTTCCCAAGAACAAACTGTATTGCGAGAACTGAGACTCTGTTACTCACTGTCACTGTTACTTCCCCAACCTTGATTTGGCACTGCATCCTTATGTGACACAAAGGAATGCTTAATTTCTGTCCCCATTCTACAAATTTACACGCTCTTGATTAACATGCCAGAAAGAGTGAAAATATTTTCATCTCTTACTATTAGCAGCCGAGAGAAAGTGAGGGCTGCAGATGCTGGAGATGAGAGTAGAAAAGTGTGGGGCTGGAAAAGCACAGCACGTCGGCAGCATCCGAGGGCAGGCATAAATCCTTCATCAGGAAAGTGGGAGGTAAAGGAGGGAGAAGGAGATTGAAAAATAAATAGGAGGGTGGGGGTGGAGCTGGGTGGAAGGGAGCTTGGAAGGCGATAGGTAGATGCAGGTGGGGTGTGATGGTGTTAGGTCGGACAGGAGGGTGAGAGGACACCTATCGGTGGTAGGACAGCTGGAACCCTCAAACAGTACAGCATCAATGTTGACTTCACCAAATTCCAAATCTCCCCTCCACCAACTCTCCCAGATCCAACCGTTCAATCTAGTACTGCCATTTTGAACCGCCCTAATTAGCCATCTTCCTTCCCACCTATCGACTCCACACTACTCTCCGACATATCACTATCACTCCCACCTACATCTTCTTATTGTCTTCCCAGTGACCCTCCCACCAGCCCAACTACTCCCCTCGTATTTATCTTTCAGCCCCATTGTCCCCCCACCACATTCCTGACGATGGGTTTATGTCTGATATTCGATTGTCCTTCTGTGTAGATGCTGCCTGAATCTGTTGTGCTTTTCTGGCGCCTCACTTCTCAACTATTAGAGACTGATCAGATCCAATATCTCACAAAATTATAACTTCTTGTCCTTCTCCCCCTGTTCTTTCTGAGTAAACTTTATCTACAGAGGCGAATTCTTTCAGCGATCAGGCACTGCCTCCATACCCAGCCCTTGCCTAGGCTGTGCACTCTCCTGCAGCTCCTCGGCTCCACTTGGGGTCTCCTTTACCAGGTTCACTAATTCCACTGGGCTGAGCCTCTTCTACCACATCTTTCCCCAAAGTGCCTTCATTCCACGCCCATCATGGTGTGTCCAAGCTTACTGCAGTGAAAGCACCTTTTCCCAGTGCACTTCTTTAACCATCGGCACTGTCATTTTATGTATTACACTCCCTGAAAGTGAGAACACCTGAGGCCTTTCACCACCTTTCAACTCCTTTGGGCTTCTTTTTTCACCTGTGGTAAAGTATTATGCGCTACTGTTCGCTTTGTAATGTGTGATCTTCCTTTCTCCCAATTTCTATCCCTCACAGGATGTAAATCCTGCGAGAAGCTAAATATCATCCCATGCCCCAGTGCATATTTACCTGCCATTTCTGCCGTGCTTCTCACTTCTTGAACTTGCGGTACATTCACATGAATTCTATCTATCTCTGTCAGTGAGTCTTTTAACTTCTCCAGCAAATTAATCTCCCTTCAAGCCTCACAGGTCTTATCCATTTTTAAGGCCAGCACCCACCTAACAAAATGACTGGGGTTACTTCTTTCAAACTCAATATAAGACTGTCCTGGTTCAATCTATTTTTCTGAACTTCGGTCTATATGCTTCTAGTACCAATTCATAACCAATCAAAATAGCCAATTTTACATCTTGATAATCTCTTGATCCCTCATCTGACAGCGCTGCACATATCTCACCAGCTGTGCCCACCAGCTTAGTCTGAACTAGCATTACCCACAAGTTCACTGGACACGTAATCTGACTAGCCATTTTTTCAAATGAAATAAAAATGGTTTTGACATTTTTCTCACCGAAATATGGCACGTTATTAACATAGTTTTATACATCCCTATGTTCTCCCTTCATCTCCATCCTGTTAATTTAACTTTCTTGTCTAATTCCCCACTTCTGAATTTCAAATCCTCTCTCTCTTTTTCCTCTCTTTCTCTTTCTTCTCTCCCTGTTTCCTTCCCTTTATTTATCTTCTATCTCCAGTTGCCACATTTGCAATTTAAGGTTTTTCTATCTCTACTGCAGATACATCAAAGTGCTTGACCAACTCCATTAAAATTTCAGCTTCCCTTTTCTCCCTGGTTAAACCCAATTCCAACCTATTTGCTAATTCTAAAAAATGTCCTCCTTCTGTGCTTCTCAACTTCCTTGGAAAATTTGGGAACCTCTTTAGTAATGTTAAAAGCCATTTCCCTCATTTTTGATTTAATCAACAACAAGTAACAAAATTAAACGAATTTTCGCACTGGTTTTATTTGAAGATCAAAATCACTAATTGCAATGAGTTCGAATTTGCTGGGACCTTTTGTACCCCAAATCTGTTCAAGTCGGTCCAAATCCCATACGGCAATGCCCCGAACTGTTATGACATCAATGTTGAATCCCTCTGTTAATTAAAACCACACACCCAGAAAAGTTCACCTCACATCATAATTTGTTAAAACGTGAGCGACAGATAACTCCTAAATTCCACTAACGAACAAAAAATAACAATTTATATGTGTGCAAGTTAGCTCGCTGAGCTTGAACGTTTGTTTTCAGAAGTTTCGTCACCATGACTAGGTGACATCATCAGTGAAAGTCTCCGCTGAAGTTCTGGTGGTATGTCCCGCCTCTCTATTTATAGGTCTTGGTTTCTTCAAGTGGGTGATGTCATTTCCGATTATTTTAACAAGACAATGTAGACAGGATCTAAATTGATCCGTTTATTGATGGACTTCTGGTTAGAACGCCATTCCACTTAGAAGGTACTTGTGTGTCTTAACATGTGTGTGTGCTTTGTCCCAGTCAAAGTGGTGCCTTTCTTTGTCTGTATGTATGGAACATAGTGATAGTGGGTCATGTCTTTTGGTGGCCAGTTGGTGTTCATGTATCCTCGTCACACGACAACAGGACAGTTTCAATGGTGGAAAAGTGATTTTATACACACTGTTTAATCAATGTGTATGCAGATAAGTACCATTTTTCACATGTGCACAACACATTATAAATGAACAACAGAGACACAGTTAACGAAAAATGATGCATATGATGTATAAAATTGATAAAACATTAAAACATTATTTGATCCTCTTAACGTTCCCTCCTTTTCTGGAATTCCCAATTCTACTCTCTCATTCTTACTAGGATGTGTGCTGCAAATTCTTGATTCTAGTGTCCCAATTTATTTCAGTTGATCCCCTTTCTACCGTGACTTCAATATGTGGGCCTGCTGGGTTCTTTCCAAAGCGAGTGTCTGTCATATTATTGGAGATAAATATTCTGGCATCAGACTCAGCATTTGAACATGTTACTCTGTTGGACATGCACTGAACAAAGAACCACAGCACACAGGCATTGCCAAAACATTGGGGGATGTTCATCTACTTCTTTCAATAATGTAGTTTTCTCATTTTCCACATCTCCATATCTTTTTCCTCTCTCTCGTTCTCCCTTTGTATCTAGTTAAGAAATCCACCAATTATTCTTCGTGTCCCATCGCTCAAAACTCCTTCTTTCAGTTTATATCTAACGCTCTATTCAAGATGTAATGTGGTTATAATTAAGCAATGTAACTACAAAGACATGCAGGTGGAGCTGGCCAGAGTTAATTGGAAGGGGAGCTGAGCAGGAAAGGCCATGGGGCAGCAATGGGAGGAGGTTCTGGGGATAATTCGGAAGATAATACCAGAAATGCAACCCCAAGAAGATGAAACATATTCAAGGGAGGACAAGGCAGCCATGAGTGATAAGGCATCAAACCAAAAGAGGAAACATACAATGTGGTGAAAATGATTTGGAATCCAGAGAATTCATTGGCTCTGAAACTACATAAGGCTGGCCTCACTGAAACAGCAGAGCTCTAAACCGTGGTCAGGGAGAGAAACAGAGGAAACACATTCACTTTAAACACAGAAGATGGTATTTCTTAAGGAAAACAATTCAGGTGAATTAAACATTTGAATTAAGATCAGGTAAATGCTTTTGCGGACTGTGTCATATTGGCAGCAAGACCCGGGGATACAGACCCTCAGCAGAATGAGAGTTTGAAAATTGAAGTATTTCCACATCAGAAACCAGGTTAGGTCACTTCGTGCAGGGCTGATGGGTGAATGGGTCTCAGTGAGAATTGGGAAACAGACAGCAGAATTGCTTTGCAGATATTGCAGCTCGAAACTGCGTATTCATGTAGTGCTGTAAACCACAGAAGCAGGAGAAGCAGACCTGCATTCAACCACAACCTGAAACTTTTTTCCAGGTTAACACTTCAGTCTGTCATTACCATCAACACCATCTGTGGCTCAGTGACGAGTGTGGGTGAACATGTCTGAGTCAGAATTACATGAACTTTAACCTGATGCTAACTCATTAAAGCTACCGGACTTGACCAACAGATCTGAACAAAGCGCTGCAGTTCTGTCACGTTCAGTTATAAAATAGTGATGGACGATTAAACAAATGACTGGAGGAGAGGGCTCCACAAACATCCCCATCCTAAATAATGGAACAGACCTGCACATCAATGTAAAAGATAAGGATGTTTTATCTGCACCATCCTCTGCCAGAAGTGTTGAGTCGATGATACATCTCACCCTCATCATGATGCCCACAAAATCACAGATGTCAGTGTTCAACTAATTCGATTCGCTGCATGTGAGAGGAAGAAACAGCTGAACACAATAGATACGACAAAGGCAATGGGCCCTGACCACATTCCTGCAATCGGACTGAAGCCTTGTGCTACACAACAAGCCGTGTCCCTGGGGAAGCTGTTTCATTCCAGCTCCAACTCCAACATCTCCCTGGCAATGTGGAAAATTAGTCAGCTATGTCCCGTTCCCTAAGAGGGGAACAATTACAATTTGACCAATTACCACCCCCTCAGTCCCATCACGACAGTCAAATTGGTGGGAGTTCTTTTTGTCAGAGCTGTCAATCAGCACAGAAATAACCTGCGCAGTGTGGTTTCCGACCTGTCTCCATGTAGAGATAGTGTTGTGGAGATGTCACTGGATTACTAATCTAGACCAGGCTAATGCTCTGGCAGTGGGTGGAAATTAAAAACAATTAATAAAATATCGAGATCTAAAATCTGGGTTGAGTAACAGTGACTTTGAAGCCAAGATCGATTGGAAACAGAATTTCCTTCTCCAATGTATTTTTAGGAAGCGAATCTCCCATGATTTCCTGGGCTGGCCTAAAACTGACTCCAAAGACCCTGACATGTGATAAACGGTCTCTGAAACGGCCAAGCAAGGGCACCCATTTGTATCAAACTACTCCGAGGTCTGAAAGGATGAAACCGGACAGAACATCCGGCCTCAGCATCAGTGTCGGAAAAGGGAATGGGAACACAGTCCTGTCAACTCTGCAGAGACCCCCTTCCTAACATTTGAGAGCTTGTGACAACATTTACCGAGCTTTCCCACAGACTGCACAGAAACAGCGGGAAAGGAGTCGGTCATACAATACATTGAGCCTCCCCCATTCTAGTTCATGGCAAAAAATCTGCTCAATGCACTTACCCCACATGATGTACATATCCGTTAATGTGAATAACCTTGGGAAACGATAAAATAGGAAGTGCAGTCGTACGTTTGCTCCATCGAGTTTGCTACTCAATTCAATGTAATGATGCTTGGCCTTTCATTTCCACACTGTACTCCTACTTTCCCATCATCCCTTTAATTTCTCTAAATCCTTATAATCAGTTTCTTGGTTTCCAGGTGCGAGCGAATTCCCCAGTTTCACCAGTTAGTGAGTGCAGCCAGTTATTCTCATCTCAATGCAGTGTGATTTGCCCCTTGCTTTAGACGTCCCAGGCAGGGGAATAATCATCTCTGCTTCCAATCTGTCTCACCCTGTCAGAGTTTTGTATATTTCACTGAGATCTCCACTCATTTACCGAAACCCCATTGAACACTGGCCCAGTCACCCCAAACCCTGTTCCCACAACAAGCCTATCATGCCAGATGATCCCTGGTCATCCTTCGCTGCACTCCCTCAATGTCAGTTTTGTCCTTTATTAGGTAAGAAGACCAAAACTGCACACAATACTGTACAATGTTTGAGATGATGTCTCATCAAGGCCCTGTATAGCTGCAGTAAGACACCCTTTCTCCTGGACTCACATCCCCCTGAAATGCAGGTCAATACATCATTTATCTTTCTCACTGCTTTCTTTCCTGCAATATTGCTTTCAGTGACTGGTGTCCAAGGAGATCCAGATCCTTTTCAATGTTACAGCTCCCCACTTGCTGGTTGTATATACACTGGTCAGCGTGCCCAGTATTGACGTCTGGTTACAGAACTCACTGAGCTGCATGGGCCTCAGACGTTTGTGCAGAAGGAAACAACAAAAAGGAACACACGTCCCTTTGTAGATCAACATGTTTCAACCAATCCCTTTCAAATGGTAGGCTGCCAATTTATCATTTCCATCAAAGGGCACATCGTCACCTCTATCCACATTGTTCTCCATCTGTCACGTATTTACCCATTCACTCCACTTGTCTTAGTCTTCTCGGTGCTTTTTTACATCCTCCTCACCCACTCACAATCCCACATCCGTTAGTGCTGTCAGCAGGCTGGGATATATTGTATCTGATTCCAGCCACCCAATGTTTAATGGGCATTGTGAACAGCTGGGCCCCAAGCACCGATCCCTGTGACACCTCAGCAACCTTCCTCTGTTAATTTATATTTATTTATTTCGTGAATCTGGGTGTCACTGGCTGGGCCAGCATTTATTGCCTGTCCATAGTTGCCCTTGAGAAGGTGGTGGTGAAATGCCTTGTTGAACGCTGCAGTCCACCTGCTGCTGTTGACGTCTAATGCCATGAGGGAGGGAATTCCAGGAATCTGACCCAGTGACTGTGAAGGAGTGGTGATATATTTCCAAGTCAGGATGGTGAATGGCTTGGAGGGGAACCTAAAGATGATGTTTTTTCCATACATCTGCAGCCCATGTCCTTCTCGATAGACGTGGTCGTGAGTTGGGAAGATGGTCTCTGAGGATCGTTGGTGAATCATTTCATTTCAGCGAGAAGATAGTAAAACAACTGCTGCTGCTGCTGAGCGTTGATGGTGGAGCATTGTGGATGAAGGGACAGTCAAACTGGTTGCTTTGTCCTGGATGGTATAAAGCTTCTTGAGTGTTGTTGGAACTGCACTCATCCAGGCAAATTGGGAGTCGTCTATCACACTTCTGACTTATGCATTGTAGATGATGGACAGACGTTTGGAAGTCAGGATGTGAGCTATTCGCCGCAGTATTCCTAGCTTCGGACCTGCTCTTATAGTTACTGTGTTCATGTGGCGAGACCAGTGAATTTCTGAGCAATGATTACCCACCAGGAATCTGATACTGGGCGATTCAGTGATAGTAACACCATTGAATGCCACGGGGCAGGTTAGATTGTATTTTATTGGTGATGGTCACGGTGTGGCATTTGTGTGGCCTGAATATTACTTGCCACTTGTCAGCCTGAATATTGTCCAGATCTTGTTGTATTTGGACATAGACTGCTTCAGTATCTGAGGAGCCACAAATGTTGCAGAACATTGTACAATCATAAGCGAACATCCCCATTTCTGACCTTACAATGGAGGGAAGGTCATTGATGAAGCAGCCCTGTCCGAGGGACTCCTACAGACTTGGAGCTGAGTTGACTGACCTTCATCAACCATGACCATCTTCCTACGTGTCAGGTATGATTCTAACCAGCGGGGAGTTTGCCCCTGATACCCATTGATTGCAGTTTTGCTAAGGCCCCTTGATGCCACACTTGGTCGAAGGCAGCCTCGTTTTAAAGGACTGTCACTCTCACCCCACCTCTGGAATTCAGCTCTTTTGTCCATGTTTGAACCAAGGTAATGAGGGCAGGAGCTGAGTGACCCTGGCGGAGCCCAACCTGGGCATCAGTGACCCGGGTATTGCTGAGCACGTGCTACTTAAAAGCACTGAGACCTTCCACCACTTTGCTGATGATCGAGAGTAGACTGACAGAGTGGAAATACCATCATCTTTAGGTTCCCCTCAAAGCCTTTCACCATCCTGACTTGGAAATATATTTGCTTTTTATAAACAGGAGATGCTTGGGGTAATTTTCCACATAATCGGGGCAAGCCATTGTTGTAACTGTATTGAAACAGTTTGGCTTGGATAGAAGAAAGTTATAGAGCACACGTTTTCAGTACTATTGCCAGAATGTTGTCAGAATATGGACTCTTTGGAGTAACCAGTATCTCCAACCGTTTCTGGATATCACGTGGACTGAATCGAATTGGTTGATGACCGGTAACTGAATCGCTGAGGACCACTGGAGGAGGCCGAGATAGATCATCCACTCAGCACTTCTGACTGCAGATTGTTGCGAATGCATCAGCCTTATCTTATACACTGAAGTGCTGGGCTCTTCTATCATGGAGGAAGGGGTTATTTGTGGAATCTCTTCCTTCAGTGAATTGTTTAATTGACCCCAACGTTTCTCGACTTGATGTGGAAGGACTGCAGAACTTAGATCTGATCCTTTGCTTGTGGGATCACTTAGCTCTGTCTATCACTTACTGCTTATGCTTTTTGGCAGACACGTTGTCCTGTCTGGTGGCTTGAACAGGCTGACACCTCATTGTCAGGTATGCATGGTGCTGCTCCTGCCATCCTGCACACTCCATTGAACCAAAGTTGATCCTCTGGATTGAAAGTATTTGTTGTGAGGGGGATACGCCAGGCCATGAGGTTGTGTAGGTGTACAATTCTGCTCCTATAGCATCTTATGGACACCCAGCCTTGAGCTGCTAGATCTGTTCGAAGTCTGTCCTATTTCGCACCGTGATATTACCACCCAAATTGGTGGAGGATATTCTCAATGTGCAAGTGTAACTTTGTCTCCACAATGACTATGCGGTGGCCACTCTTACCGATACTGTCATGGACAGATACTTCTGCAACTAGCAGATTAGTAAGACTGTGGTCAATATGTATTTTCCTCTTGTTAGTTCCTTCACCATCTGCCGCAGTACCAGTCTAGCAGTTATATCCTTTAGGACCCGGCCAGCTCGATCAGTAATGCTGTAGCTGAGCTACTCTTGGAGGTGGACATTGAAATCCTCCTCCCAGAGTACATCTTGCGTCCGTGCTACCTCAGTGCTTCCTCCAAGTGTTGGTCAGCATGGAGGAGTAATGGTTCTTCGGTTGAAAGAGGCTGGTACATAGTAATCAGCAGGAGGTTTCTTTTCCCATGTGTAAACTGATGCCATTAGACTTCATGGGATACGGAGTCAAGAGCAATTCACTTCCAACTGTATCCCAATGTGCCGCCACTTCTGCTGTATCCATCCTGCTGATGAGACAGGAGATATCCGGGGAAGGTGACGGGGAATCTGGGACATAGGCTGAAATGGATCATCCACTCAGCACTTCTGACTGAAGATTGTTGCGAATGAATCAGCCTTATCTTATACACTGATTTGATGGGCTCTTCCATCATGGAGGAAGAGGTTATTTGTGGAATTTCTTCCTCCAGTGAATTGTTTAATTGTCCCCAAAGTTTCTTGACTAGATGTGGAAGGACTTATACCTTGCAGAATCACACCTTACAGACAATGTCAGGCTGTTGCTTGACGAGTCTGTTTATTTCTATTCGCTGTTTCCTGCCAGCTCTCCCATTCTAGAAACATATCCATATATTAGCCCCAATCCACTCAGATTTGATTTTGCAAACTGGGCTTGTAGCTTTACCAAACCTTTTCTAAAAATCACAATGTTTTACATCCATTGCTTCTCTTTCATTTGTCTCCCAGTCTGTTTCTCAAACATAATTCCCATTTCATATATCTATGGTAGTGCTGTCTATGACCATTACTTTCAATAATTTCTCCTAAACCCATTTACTTACTATGTTCTATGTTCTATGTACTCTATCATTTTCCCACACCAGACTTGGTTTTCCTTGTATTGCTTGAGATTTCTGTGAAGACAGAACTGAAGTAGTGGCTTCATAGTTCTGCCATTTCTGTGTTCCCCATTCTCTATTCTCTGGTTTCAAACTGTAAGGAAACTGCACTTGTGACTCATATTCTTCACATTGACATGATTAATCAAGTTACTACAGTTCACCCTTATAACCTATGCGAATATAGTCTTCAGAAATTCATCAATCCCTGCCTTAAACTGCTCAATAATTGACCTTCCATACCCTACACTCACAGGAGCATAGCCTCTGTGCCAACAGAAGTACAGCACGATCTATATTAGTCCCACTTCCCTACAGCAGGCCCATAGCCTGGAATGTTATGACAATTACAAGTGCTTGTCCAAATACGTTTTAATGATTGTGAGGTTACCCGTGATAATTCCCCTCTCATGAACTAATCCCAGAACACAATACCCTCTAGGTGAAAAAAAGTTTAAATCCTCTCTGAACCTCAAATGTTTCACTTTAAAAGTGTGCTCCTTTGTTCTTGACCCTCTGACTAAAAGGAACAGCTGCTGTCTATCCACCCTGTCCACGTCGTTTATAATCTTGTCCGTCTGAATCATGGACCCCTCAGCTTTCTCTGTTCTTTATTCTGTTCGACTTGTCCGTGTAGAATATCGTGGAATTCTTCCTGATCTCGCCTACTTGTACTTCTCCATGTCCTTCTGTTATTCAGTCCGCTCTATGTTTCTAAGTTTCACTGCAATCACCTCTCATGTTTTGAAACTCGAGATCACAGGCTGATTTTCCACATCAGACAATCTTGCCATTTTAGGCATTAATCTGGTTAATACATTTTGCAGTTCCTGTGCAGTCAATATATTCTTTCTTAGATTGGGACTCCAATCGATACAAAATACTCTAAGTGCAGTGTCATGAACACTCGATGCAACTGGTGCACGGCATCCTCTATCTTCCAATTACATTCACATGAATGTAAACCTAATTTTTACTTTCCCATTTGGATATATTCTTCCCAATACCTCTCGCTTTAACTTTTCTTATGAACTTGCTGTGTGAGTTCTTTAGAAAAAGCTCATGAATATCCAACTATACATTATCCAATGGTTCATCATTGCCTATGTCCACAAGAATCATCTTCAAACCATTCAAAAACAATGTTTGCCACTTCTGGTTTTCCTTTCATCGGTACATTCTCACACTCCCCAGTTATGTTATTACCTTCTAAATATCTAGTAGCATATTATTTGTAATGAAGACCAACAGATATCTGACTGTGGATGACAAGATAACTGGTCTGTAGTTCACCATTCACCAAATTCATACTTTCTTAAACTGTTGGATAATATTTATAAACTTTTCCTGATCCAGATTGGCTAAATGCCTTTCTGGAATGTGTCGGAAAATAAAGTGAAAATCCGTGATGCACTCAACATGTCTATTGCTGCTTCCTCTGAAATTCTTGTATGATGTGCATCTAGTCTGTCAGATTTATAAATACTCAATCCAGCTTTCTTTTCAAAGATAACCCCAACACTGATAAGAATGATCTTAGACTTTACTTACACAAGTCCTATGGTCACTTGGTATTTCTGGAAGGATTTATGGACATTCTTCCATGAAGATAGAACAAAGAAAATGTTTCTTTTCCCTGAGATTTCTCTGTACTCTGCAATAAATTATCCTGAACGCTCAACAACTGCTCCACATTTGACCTTGTTTTTTTTTCATACATTGATAGACGCTTCTTAGCAGTCTTTATGTTTTTCTTTCGTTTGCACGCTTTTTCTCTTCTTGATTTTCTTCTCAGTTTCTTGGTCATCCTTTGCTGGGTCCTACATTTCTCTCAATCCACTGGTCGAACTGCAACACTTGGCATTTTTCTAAACTGCCTCCTTTCATCTAATAGGCAGATGAAGATGGAGTTGAAAGTGATAGTCGGAGAGGAGGGTGGACCAGATTGATAGGGAGGAAGGTGGACATATAGGAACGTTCAAAAGGGCGATGCTGACTTGGAAGGTTGGAGCGAGATCAGATGGGATGAGGGGAAATGGGGAAATGGGGAAATCCACTATGATCCCCTGTGGTTAGAGGGTCCCAAGGCAGAAGAGGAGGCTTTCTTCCGACAGGCTTCTGGTGGTTCGGGTTTGGTGATGGATCAGGCCTCGGGCCTTCATGTCCTTGGCAGAGTGGGAAGGGGAGTTAAAGTGCTCAGCCACAAGGCGATGGAGACGTTCAATGTGGCTGTCCCAGAGATGTTCTCTGAAATGATCTACAAGTTGACCTCGTGCCTCGCCAATGTAGAGAAGACCACATTGGGTTTAATGGATGCAGCAGATGAGGCGTTCTGTCTCCCTTCATCACCTATCACTTTCAACCCCACCTTCATATACCTATCGCATTCCCAACTACCTCCCCACTGCCGCACCCCCTTCTCATTTATCTCTCAGTCCCCTTGGCCCATAAGCTTCATTCCTGATGAAGGGTCTATGCCTGAAACATCGATTTATCTGCTCTCAGTATGCTGCCTGACTGTGCTTTTCCAGCACTACATTCTTCGACTCTGATCTCCAGCATCTGTAGTCCCCACTTTCTCCTCACACCTTCAGGGCTTGCATGACTCAGATTTATAACGGTTACTTCAAATAAAACAAAAACTGCCGTGTACTCAAACAGCATAAAAGAAAACCAATACATTGTGGTCACTGTTCCCAAAAGGTCCTTTCCAGCAAAAGTTTCAATTAGCTCTTCTGATCACTCAACACCAATTCCTAAATAACCAGATCTCGAGCTCAGTGCTCAACATAATGTAAACACAAACCATCTCACACGTGGTCATGAAATCCATTTTTCCCAGCATCAGCATTCAATTGGGTAAACAAAACTTAGATATAATATAGACAGTACATTATTACTGAAGTAGCCACAAATATGTATATATCATTTCCTGTTTTATAACATGTCCAGCATTTGTACTGCAGTTTTCACTTTTATATATAACTCCCATCAACGTTTGCTCCTCCTTTCTGTGTACTAGATTCCTCCTTACTAGATTCTGTGGAATCTGAGCGACGTGGGCTCTGGGGAGATTAATAGTGGATATCATTTCGCCACATCATTTATAATCTTCTCAAACTTTAATTTCTCCAGATCTCCCGTTATGCTGATGGTGTAGAGAAGGACAATGATCTTCCAACAATGCTCTATATTCCCCCAGACAGCTGAGGCAGCTCTAACCTGGGTGGGAAACTTATAACAGGCTGGTAACGTGTTGCTGCTGCTGTAAATCATCTTAGTGAGATCACATCTGGAGTAGTGTGTGCAGATTTAATCTCTTCAATGAAGAAAGGATGTTGTTATATTGGAAGCAGCTCAGAGATGGTTCCCTCAACTGATTCCTGCAATGCAGGTACTAACTTATAACAAAAGGATGATCAGGTTGACCCAGTAGCCATTGGAGTTTACAAAAATTAAGGATGATCTAATTTCAACATAGATGCAAAGTAGTCAACAAGTGAAGTGAATTACACAGATAGTGAAGGAATCCATTCCGTTCTCCAGCCTGTTATACAGGAACAACAGAAGGATATTCAGGCCTTCGAACCTGTTACACCAAAACAGGACGAGGCTAGTCAGCCCCTGGAGCCTGATATACATTTACAGAAGTAGGCCAATCAGCCACTCAAGCCGATAACAGTAGGCCATGCTGCACCAGTATCCTGTTAAACAGCAACAGGATCAGTCCATTCAGCCTCCTCATGTCTGTAACATAGGAACTGGAAGAGGTCACACAGTGACTGGGGATTGTTACACTGGGATAACAGGAGGCCATTCAGACCCACCGAGCCTTTTGCAAGGGAATTGGATAAGGGTAAAAACTATCTGAGACTTCTTTCATGAAAAAGGAAGAGGTAATTGAGACACGTGTCTGTTGTATGGGAACAAGAGAAGACCAATCACTCCCTCGGTTCTATCTCCGGGATACATGAGTAGACCGTTCAGTATATCCACCTGTTATGGAGAAGTATGAGAAGACCCATCAGCCCCTCAAAATGTTATACAGCAACAGGAAGATTCCATAATCTCCCAATCCTCTAAAACATCTACAGGAGGTGGTCATTCTGGCCTTGGAGATGACAACATGGGAACACCAGAAATACATCAGCCCATCGATTTTGTACATCAGCAGGATGATGAGTCCATTCAGCCACACATGGCTCTTACACAGCATTTGGAGCTCATCTCTTAAAAATGTTTGCCCATTAAATAGAAATTCAAAGAAAACGTAAAGGGTTTAGAAAGGGAAGAACTTATAATAATGGTATACATTACGGACTAAAGTGTAACAATAAACTATTGTAATTTAAGGCAAATTGTTAGAGTCCATTGTTCAGGACATTTGCAAAGTTAAACCACAATCCATCAGAGTCAACATGGTTTTACGCGGGCTAAATCGTGTTTGAATTGTTTGCTTGAGTTATTTGAAGATGTCACAAACAATATGGATCGAGGGAATCCTGGAGGTGGAACATATCTGGTCTTCCTGAAGGCGTCGGATATGTCGCTTCTCCAAAGAGTAAGTGGTAAGATCAGACAACATGGGTTTTGGAGTAATTTATTAGCTTGGATGGAGGATTGGTTAACCAACAAAATGTAGTCAGATGGAATAACTGTGTCATTTTATTTTGGCAACTGCAATTCGTGGGGTGCCATTGATTTCAGTTCTCATGTCTCATACATTTGCGATCGATGGAAGTACTGTACTCGGTTGATGGGATAGAAAATGCGATGCCACATTTTCAGATGACACTAACATTGGTAGGAAATTACTTTGGAATGATGATGCAAGAGATTTAAAACTATATGGATAGGTTGGATGAATGGGCCAACATTTGGCAAGGAAAATTAAAGTGATTAAATATGGGGCTACTCAAGTTGCCCAGTGTAATAGAAAGACAAATTATTATCTAAATGGAGAGAAAGTTCAAAGTGCTTAAGTGCAGAGGGATCTCGGTGTCTGCTTCCACATCACAGAAAACCTGCCTGCAGGTACTGCAAGTAATGAGAAATTCAAGCATAATTTATGTGTTTATTTATAAAAGCATTGAGTAGAAAGGTAGGGAGTGTTACTGTAGCTATGCAAGGCATGAGTGAGGCTGCAACTGGAGTACAGTTTGGGTGTCCTGCAGAATGAGATATTTCCATTGGAGGCAATTCAGAAGAGCTTCATTAGATTGATTCCACAATTGAAGTGTTTGTCTTATGAAGAGAAATTGAGCAGGTTCGGCATATACCTTCAAGTTTATAAGAATGAAAGGAGATCTCATTGAGGTCTGTAAAATGCTAAAAGTAATTTAAAGTGTAGATGTTGAGTGAATTTCTTTTTCATGTGGCGCAATCTACAACAAGAGACTAGAGTTTTAGGATGGAGAGATGGCAGAAAAGTGGAAGAGAGGCCTCGTTGACATCAGCCTCATCGAGGGGTTGGATTCCTCGCAGATGTTCCTTGTTCTTATTCAATTCTTCTGCTGTGTTGGACAGGAATGGGGGAGGACTGGGTATCATACAGGATGCAGGCACTCAGGATAAACCAGTCTCAATCAGTTAGAGTGAATGTAACCAGTAGGGTCACACAGTGACCAGCGCTGGGTTCTCAAATATTTGCAGTCTATATTAATGAACAGGAGGATGGAACAGATACACAGATGCTGTTTGGTGATGTCGCTGTGGTAAGCAAGAGATGAAGTTATCAAGAGAAGGTGGAGAGTCTGCAAACAGATTCAGAGAGGTAAAGGCAATAGATAATAGTTTGGAAGGTGGAATTTAAGATGATATAACCTGTCATTTCATTTACAGGAATAATGGAAAGCAATGTGTTACTGAAGTGGAGAGGGATTACAGGACTTAATGATACTGTGTACTGGGGGGTTCACTCAGATCCTTCAGACATGGGAGGTTTTGCTCCATCCCTGTTCGTCTGCTCCTTGACGCTCCAAGTGACCCTTTTGCTCTCCGTGCACATGGAATACTTCGATGTGGTTGATTGGTGGTGGGATGGTATTTTGAAACGTGCATCAAGGGGACGGCCTTTATCCAAGATATATTCATTTCTTTCTACGTGAAGACCCGATGACGATGGGAATGGCTGACAGCTTCTTAATGAAGAGGCCGTGACTGCTGCCAGGACAGTGGGTATTCACCAACATGATGTACTGTGCATGGGCACACTGCAACATTAATAGAGAGTTCCTTCAGTTCCTCTACCTCTCCCCATTGACATGGGCACTCTGCAGATGCCATGTACACCATCGGGAATCCCATTATACTGGATACACCCAGCAGCTCCCTGCTGAGGGAGAATCAATGATTCTCATCTATGATAGATATCCTCCATCACCGAATGGTGACATTGATATTGAGATACTGGGAAATGATGAACATGTCACCTAGTCCTGACTGGAAAGTTCTGGATCATAGAAGCTGAATGAAACAGTGACCCTCACAGTCACTGGCAGCACCATCCTCCCCCTGATGTGAAGCTGCAGGTCGTGTTGAAGGAGGTGACACCATTCTATGATCAGCTTCCTGCTCAGTCAGGGCCCCTCACACTCTGCTCCGGGGTCAAGTGGAGCTTGGGAAGCTGGTCCTGGAAAACCCGATGTGGATACAGCAGATCCCTTTCCCCACACACACTCACTCCGTGTTTTCAGAGCTTCCCCTCTCTGCAGCCTCTGCTCCATTTGTTGTTCATGTTGCAGGCTCAGATGCTATAACTACAGTCCCCATGCTCCATTCAGAGTTGGGTCACCAAATCCTCAGGTCTCCCTGAATGTCTGAGGCAACTCACAGCACAACCTCCAGCAAACCATCCCCTGCCCTTCCACTAAATTTTCAATTACAAGAGTCAGTCAGAAACCCCTCGGTTACAAGTGTTGTGGACCAGTCCAGATCCCCGCAAAGTATTGTAAGAAGGCCGTTTAGACCCAAACCTTTCCTTATTTTGAATATAGATGGGAAGTGTGCCTCACAGATATGTTGTGACTGGTCAAACCACTCGATATTAAGCAAAATATAATCTATTCAAATGCTTTAGTTAAAATACAATCAAAGAAAAGAACATTTCGGGATAGCTTATATGTTGGAACACTTACACAAACAATAGATACCATACCTACTTGGTTTACACCGCTTGGCACAAAGATATATTCTTACAACAGTTTTCCAATCCAGGAGGAAACAACATGAACAGAGATCGCAGAGAGAAAAGCAGCTGGGGATCATGTATTTAAACTTCCAACCCTTCTGGGATCCCCAGCAGCTTCTGAATGCTGCAGCAAAAAAACAAAATGAGAAACCCTGGTTTGTGAGAGCTGGCCACTGCCCTTCCATCGTTCCCACCGTTTTAATGAAACCTAAAATCTCAGTTATTTACTTAAACTATTTTCAGACAGAAGTTCTGCACCTCTGCCTTTAAAACCTCTCTTCAAAACAAAACAAGAGAAAATAACCTTTTTACAGTGATAGAAATTCTCACAACTCCATCTTTAATACAATAATCCATCAATATACAACGGTGGATTCATTTTAGATCTCCTAATCTTCCTCTGAAGTAGACTGAAATGCATATACATTACATTGACTGTGAGTATATAAATGTTCATAAGTAGTTTTGACTTCACGCATTTTATTCCTGCCAAGTCTCCACAACGTGTCAAAACGTAGGTTTCTCGCCCTGTCAACTGTATAATTTCAAACTGAATGGCAGCAATAATAAGCTCAATCGAAACAGACTGGTATTTTTCTCCCTAGAATTTTGCAAAAACTTTAGCGGGTCACGATCAGTGACACAGGTTTGTCTCATGTATGTTATTCACAATTTAAATGCTGAAATGTTGTAACGCCAACATCAAGCTCAAGGCATCCTTCGCAATTGTGGAATAAAACTGTTGATATTTCCACTGGACACTCCAAACACACGTTACGTAACGGAGCATTTCTCATCTCTCCAATACTCCTTCTGAATGGCATAGCTCCTCATGTCTCAGCATAAAAGAGTTACATACTTCTGTACCTCTTAATGCTCTAACCCCTGTACCTGCTACTCCTAGCCTATGCCAGTTAATCTTACTCTCACAGGTATATGTTTTAAGATCTCACACATTCTTCACAACCTCTCAAAGAAATCAATCGTTGATTTCTGAACCCAATCATCATCATCACCATCCATTTCTAAACTTGCCATTTTAACTCTCTGCTCTTCCACACGACTTCTCACGACTGCAGGAAGTGAATTGTTGAACTTCACCAAAATAAGAATCTCTCTAAGAGTGTCATAGGTTTGCTCTGTTTTTAATACCCTTACCCACCTTTCAAAATTACTTTGTTTGATCATTTCAAACTCAATGTGCGTTTAACCAGGAACCCTTTTTTAGATTCCTGAAATTTTCTCTGTCGGCTTCTGGCCCAAGCTCATATGCACTTCAGATGGCTTTCTTCACCACCCATAAGAGCCAGATACCTCCTCCGATAGGGATGCAAATACTTATCAGCTTTGTTTGGATAAACTAAATCCACATGGTCACTGGTCACTGCATTTGTTTAGCCACTTTCTCAAATGTAATTCAAAAGGCTTCCCCATCCTTCTCATCAAATATAGATAATGCCTGGATGCATTTAAACAGAACCCCATTATGCCATTGGTTACAATAGGGTTGTTCAACCTCAATATCCTCCTCATCCCGCCGACTGTCTGCCTTCATCTCCGCCTTCTATGTCAACTTTCCTCTCTAACTGTTAACTTTTTAAGTTGAAACTCTCTGCTTTTATTCTGTCCTTTTCTCTCTTTCTTCTTCATTTCCTTTTTTTATTTCTACTTTTCATCATAATTCAAACTGTTTCAATTCCTTCTCATGTTCAAAGTGCCTAATTTGAAATTGAATTCCAGCCGTTTCCAAAGAGTCTGATGGTAATTCTACCAAATATAATTGCCGAGCTATAGCTTTAATTATCTCTCATTTTCTCACAGACAAACGCAACCCCAACTCCAGCTTGTCTGTCAATTCCTACAGCTTTGCCTTCATTACCTTTTGTAAAACCGCCAACTTCACTTCCGCCACACCCAGTTAATGACTGAAAGAATCTTTATACACAAACCACTATTTAAACCAACCGAATTCACATCCACAACAAAAGACGCAAACAGCTACCATACACGACCTTTGAACGCAATAGTCTCCCGGAGCATAATCTCCAGTGTCTGCATGACCTTATTCTGAATTCTCTGGTTTCCTCCCACAATCCAAAAATGTGCATGTCAGGTAAATTGGCCATGCTAAATTGTTCATAGTTTTCAGGGATGTGTGGGCTAGGAGCCTTAGTCGGGGAAAATGTGTAATAATAGGGTAAAGGAATGGGTCTGGGGAGGTTACTCCTCGGAGGGTCGGTGTTGGGTCGAATGGTCTGTTTGCACACTGTCGGGATTGTAATTCTAAACCCAATTTGGTATTACCGATTTAGAACCAGACAAGACACCCCAGTTTGCAATCGACCAACCAGACTGCCTCAAACCATTTTAAGAGGATAGGTTGGATGCCAAACTTTTCTTATTTTAAAGGTAGATGTGAACTAGGTGTTCCAGATGTGATGTTACTAGTCAAACTACTCACCATTAAGAAAAACACAATATATTTAAACACTCTAATGAAAATCCATTCAAAATGACGAGGAATTTAGAATAATTTAACTATTGGAAAACTTAGAGGAGAAAGTGAGGTCTGCAGATGCTGGAGATCAGAGCTGAAAATGTGTTGCTGGAAAAGCGCAGCAGGTCAGGCAGCATCCAAGGAACAGGAGAATCAACGTTTCAGGAGAAGAAGGGCTTATGCACGAAACGTTGATTCTCCTGTTCCTTGGATGCTGCCTGACCTGCTGCGCTTTTCCAGCAACACATTTTCAGTATTGGAAATCTTTACCGAATAATGGATACAGTACCTTCTACAGATGAACTGTTCCAATATGCTAATATCCCATAAAAACACCCCTTGGCAAAAAGGTACATTCAGACATACATTCTTGCATACAGTTCTCCAATCCAGGAGGAATCAGCATCAAGTCAGGTGTCAGAGAGAGCAGCAGCTGGAGATACGTTTCTAGGCCGTTGTTACTCCTATTTATTAAAAACCCTAAAAGCGCCGTAAGTTATTTACTTGAGCTGTTTCAGTAGGCAGTTTGGCCTTTAAGATTTCTTATTTTAAAAAAGTAGAAAATAACTTTTTTTTAAATGACAGCATTGTCACACAATTTAGATGCCTGGTCCTTTACTCTAGGGGCTTCCTCGTGCTACTGATCGCAACGTCGCCCTGAGAGAGACAAATACAGGTACAGACCAAGTTACAAGGATGTGTCTCATAACTTCTGAAACACCCCTGTCCATGGACCATCACGTGGGACATACCGGGAAGTGAACAACAGCCTGGTGCACACCATTTCACTGTTTCTCAGCTTCATAATGATTGCACTCGATACACTAGGGAACCAAAAGCAAAGGGCAGGGAAAGATACAGATGGACAGAAAGATTCACATTAAACAGACAGTTAATTAACTAAAAAGATGTTGTCGAAATATGGGGAGAAAGACAGGGCAGTGGGACTAACTGTAGAATTGAGACCTTCGACAGAAAACTTACAAGAATGAGAACATTGAATAAAGGCATTGTCGAATGCGAAACTCATTGTTTGAGAAGAAACGCACATGGAGGAAATTATTTTAAATAAGAACAATTGGCAGGCTTTTTGTTAATCGACAGAGAGAGAACGAGAGAAGTTTCATGGACAGATGAGATAAAGTGTTTGAGAATGTCAAAATAAAGGCATTGCCAGAGACAATAGCAATATACATCGGCATACACATGAATGACAGATGGATGGGAATTTGGTGTGAATTTGAATCAGATTTGCTTCGGCAGGTTTGAATCCGGAGCGTCAGCGGCAGGTTTTGGCTTCCTTAAGCCTGTATTTCATAGCTCAAGGTTCAAACAGGGGACGGAATACACCAGTGAGATATATTCTGGAGTGGTGAGTATTTCAAGTTAGAAATGGTCAGGATATGGTGTCATGAATCAGCTCATGGTCAAAGAGATCACCCACAGTTGTGACTTGTCTGCTTCAGCCGCAGATATTGGCCAGGGATGGGAGGGAAACAGTGGCAGGAAGTGGAGTTTGTAACCAGAACAGTAGAGAATGATCTTCATGCTGTTAATACTTCAATAACAAGGGCAATGAATCAATAAATTGTAGTTCTCCGCTGAAACTGAGTTGGTCAACATAGAGACCCATGAGTAACAAAGTCAGAGCAGAGAGGGAGACAGTACTTGAACACATTAATTGATGTAGTTAGCAGTAGTCTGTAGAGTGAATCTATGGATTGAGAGTTTCAACAGGAAGATAATAAGGACAAGAAGTGTAGACTATATGAAAGAACAGTAATACAGTCATAACTGGTTTATCGAAATAAAAATCTGGACAGTGACACTTACCAGGAACACCGACGATAGCCAGGAAAGGATAATAAAAGTATTGAATAATGAGAAGAACGTAATAGATTCGCAATGATAATGGCCACCAATTAAATGCAGAAAGATACCAAACATAAACGGATAAACACCTGTCAATTGTTGGAACATTCCAGTCTAATGGTCTCAGATTCTGATCCATTGTTGGAACATTCCAATCTAATGTTCTCAGATTCAGATCTCTCCTCCCCCTCTCTCGAAATCTGTGATCCCTGTCAGTGCTGTCAGTGATGTTCCCGCCCATGTTATGGGATAACACATTGAACGGCGCCTATTTATCATTAAATGATGGAAACCCTCCACTGGAATAATTAGAATCCATGGAGATTGGCATTAATCACAGTCACTAAACAAACACTGGGAAACTGAGCAAAGGCTATGACAACGGATGAATGGACACCGCACAATAATCAACAGACAGGAGGGCTCCCTCCCAGTTGGGGAACACTCCAGTGGTCCAGGATATTCAACCTCGGACATTCTGGTGACCATCCTCCAAGGCGGACTTCAGGACAGGCAGCAGCGAAAAGTGGCCGAGCAGAGGCTGATAGCTAATTTCGATACACATAGGGAGGGACTCAACCGGGACGTTGGGTTCATGTCACATTACAGATGACCACCATTGCAATATACACACACACACAGACACTCCTATACACACACATACATACGGGCACACATGTACGCAGACACGCACACAGACACTCACACACACCCTTAGAGACACACACACTCCCACACTCACACGGCACTCTCTCAGAGATTTAGAACACTCTACATTCATGCACACATATACACTCTCTCTCACTGATAGTCAAAATCCCCCACCCCAGTCACGCACACACACTCCCACACTCACACATTCACCCCGTCACAGACTTAAGACACTCTACATCATTATACAAATAAATACATTCTCTCTCACACTCACAACCCCCCAACCCAGACAGACACAGACACACATATACAAACCGACAAAGACCCACATGCACACATATATTTTGTGTGGTGAATTTGTACTTGCAGAGTTACATTGTAGTTTGCTCAAAAACTGCATGAAGTCATGTAAAACTCTGAGCTCAAAAACTGTATGGCTTCATGTAAAACTCTTTTATCTCACTTTTCAGATTAGAATCAATCTAAACATCATGGCATAGACAGAGAACACAGGGAGATAACACCTTCAATATATTGGCTAGCTAAAACTCACTGTTACAGCTAACCTGATAATGCAACATTTAAAAAAAAAACTTTTTGTGATTTACAAATGAAAGAAGTGAAACTATCATGGTATTCGAGCAGATGAAAGACCCAATAGACAATCAAGGTATTTTTCAATGTATAATTTCAGTTACATCACACTGTAAACCTTTGCTATAAAATGTGTGCCTTAGAAGTGTGTCCTGCACTATCATCTGATGAAGGAGCGACGCTCCGAAAGCTAGTGTGCTTCCAATTAAACCTGTTGGACTATAACCTGGTGTTGTGTGACTTTTAACTTTGTACATCCCAGTCCAACACCGGCATCTACAAATCATGACTGAGCTAACAGGCTCAATTAAACAGTTCCACACATCACGTTTCATATAACTACAAAAGAGAACATTTACTGGATTTGGATGTAATGGATAATAAAAAATGGAATGGACCATAAATCTTTAAATCTTTTTTTAAACTTGGATATGAGAGTATTAACAGAACACTGCAGGGGTCTATATATATATTCCACTTTGTTTATGAAAGAAGCAGTTATAAAATATCAGATCGGTTGCATAAAGAAAACTCGGGTGGGCAAGTTTCTAGATTCCTTATTGACCAGTGTGAGGCTACTCCTGGTTTTAAGTGCCCTGCGACGAAATCCTTTCATAATCTTGAGACAGACCATTGAGACTGCTGCTCAGCAACAGGCCGAAGCAATTCTGTCCCTATGGGCGTCTTACAGAGGGATAATAGAAGGCCATTCAGCCCATATTAGCCTGTAGCGACTTGAAAAGGTGGAAATCTAGAATATTGGCACATTTTGCCAACAAGGAGAAAGTGAGGACTGCAGATGCTGGCGATCAGAGCTGAAAAATGTGTTGCTGGAAAAGGGCAGCAGGTCAGGCAGCATCCAAGGAGCAGGAGATTCGACGTTTCGTGCTTTTTCAGCAACACATTTTTCAGCACATTTTGCCAACAGAATCATTCAAAACAAAGAGATGTGCTACTGCAGCTGTACGAGGTGTTACTGAGTGGGCACCGGGAATACATTGTGTTGGTTATGTTTCTGTAACTGAGAAGGGATGGACCTCCATCAGATACAGTTTAACGGCTGTTCGTCGTCCACGGGTTGCTGTCTCATTTAATGTCTCGGGTCTGTTACACAAAGACAGGAGGAGGCCATTCAACCTTTCCAGTATATTACAGAGGGCCACGATGAACCCATTCAGCCTCTCGAGCCAGTTACAGAGGGGCAGGAAGTGTTTGTTTAACTTTCTGTTACGCGTAAATATTAGTTTTAAATTAGTTGTGTAATGGGAAAGACCTGATGTAAACATTAAAGTTCTAACTTTGAACAAGGCCAATTTTGAAAGTGTTAGGCGAGCCCTGTGAAAGCTAATTGGAATACCCTATTCACAGGTAAAGGGATGGTTAGAAAATGCAAGGCCATCAAAACTTGGTTTCAGAGAGTCCAGAGCCAACGTGTTCCTATTAGTGAGAGGGGCAAGGTTGGTGGGTGCAGAGAGTATTGGATGGCTAGATATATTGATGCTCTAGTCAAGGTAAGGAAGGAGGCATATGTCAGGTAAACAGAGCTGAGATCAAGTAAATCCCGAGAGGTGTATAAGGGCAGAAAGCGCATAGTCAATGCGGAAATCTGGCCAGAAAAATGTGGACATGAGATGGCTTTAGAAATAGGGTTAACGAGGCATTGAAGAAATTCTACAAACCATTTAATGGTAAAAGATTAACTAAGGGCCCTTTAAAGATCAGTAAGACTACCTATGTGTGGAACCACCCGAGATTCGAGGGATACGAAACAAAACATTCTCCTCAGTATTTAATGAGGAGGAGATTACAAGAGCGAGAGAATGAATAAATATATAGTGATACATTGAAAGCTGTCTAAATTACAAGGGGATGTTTGACATTTTAAACACATAAAGCAGAACAAATCCCTGGGACCTGATCAGTTGTATCCCAAATGTTTGTGGGAAGCTAGGAAAGGGATTGGTCAGAATTTTGCTGGTATATTTGTATCATTGATTTCCACAGGTGAGGTGTCAAAAGACTGGAGGGCTGCTAACATAGTCTCATTATTTAAAAAGTAAGGAAAAAACAGGGAGCTATAGATCAGTGAGCCTGACGTCAGTGGTGACTAAATTGTTGGAGGGGATTTTGTTGGAAAGGATGTACATGCTTTGAAAAGACAAGGACTGAAGAGGGCTTTGTACATTGAAGATCACGTCTCACTGACTCGGTGAAATCTTTTGAGGAAGTGATGAAGATGTTTGATGAAGGCAGGCCAGTGGATGTTGTCTTTATGGAATTCAGTAAGATTACCAAAATGTTCTACGTGGTAGGCTGGTTAGCAAGGTTAGACTTCCTCGGATCCAGGGAGAACTCGCCATTTAGATCCAAACTTTTCTTTAATATTGGAGACAGGGAGTGACAGTGGACATTTGTTCATTAAACGTGGAGACCTGTGACCAGTGGCGTGCCGCAAAGATCAATAATGGTTCCACCGCATTTTGTCACTTGTACAAATCATTTGCATTTGAGTATATGAAGTATGGTCAGTAAGTGTGTAGATAATACCAAATTTGGTGGTGTAGTCGACAGTGAAGAATGATCTCTCAGACTATAATGGGACCTTGTTTAGTTGAACGGAGGAGTAGCAGATAGAGTATATTTTAGTTACATGTGAGGTGTTGCATTTTGGCAGACAAATCAAGGCAAGACATATAGGTAGTGCCGTGTTGAAAGCTGCCAATGAAGGAGAACTCCATAGAAATTATCGAATCCCTACAGTGAGGAAACAGGCTTTTCGGCCCATCGAGGCCACACCGAACATCTAAACAGTATCCTACTGGAAAAACACCTGCCCTATCCATCTGAGCCTGCATTTTCCATGGCTAATCCACCTCCCCTACACATCCCTGGGTACAGTGCGCAATTTAGCATGGCCAATCTACCCTTACCTGTATATCCTTGTACTGTCTGAGTAAAACATTGCACACAGATGCAACTCACGCAGACACGAGGAGAATGTTCAAACTCCACACAGCCAGTCATTCAAGGATGGAATTAAACCCAGGTCGCTGCCCTCTGAGGCAGCAAAGCTAGACTAGTGGTGCAGGTTCTCCGTTCCTGAAAAGTGCAGTCACAGGTAGATAGCGCAGTGATGAAGGCATTTGGTGATCTTCCCTTTAATGGTGCGTGCTTTGAGTGGAAGCATTTGCATGACATGTTAAATCTGTACAGGATATTAGTTTGGCCATTTTTGTAATATTGCCTTAAATTCTGGTCACCCTGCTGTCAGAAAGGCGTTGTCAAACTTGACAGAGTGCAGAAGAGATTTCAAAGAATGTTGCAGGTGTTGGAGGGTCAGAGTTACAGTGAGAGTTTGAGTAGGTTGGGACTATTTTCAAGTGTTGAGACTGAGGGGGGACCTTAAAGGGGTTTATAAAATCATGAATGGCATAGATAAGGTAAACAGTAAATGTCTTTTCCCAGGATAGACGAGTTCAAAATTAGAAGACAAAGGTCTGAGGTGAGAGGAGAAAGATTTAAAAAGGGACATGAGGAACAACATTTTCACACAGAGACTGCTGTCTGTACGGAATGAACAGCCAAAAGAGGTGGTGGAGGCAGGTACAGTTACACCATTTAAAAGCATTTGGATGGATATATGCTTGGGAAGTGTGTAGGGGGAGATGGGCCACCTGCTGGCAAGGGGGACGACATTGATTTAGGATATTTGGCGGTACGGATGACCAGACCGAACGATCTTTTTCCTTGCTGTACATCTCTGAGAGTCTATTCAGTGTATAACAGGGGAACAGGAGGAGGCTATTCAGCATCTGAATTCTGCCAATTGTTTGCTCAATTACTGAGAGTGAAATACAAAAATACATCATTCAGAATTTGATGGTGTTTTACAGAAAGGAGAAAGGCCTTTATTCAAGAAAAGCTGTAAAGATGTGAAGAGGCCATTCAGTCCCTCACCTCAAATCCACAGGAGCAGCAGGTGAGCATGAGCTATTGGAACCTGTTCCTCAGGAGCAGGAGGATGACATGTATTTTCGCAAACTTGTGATCAGGAGGGAATCATTCAACTGCTTGAAACTGGGACACAGGGACAGGAGACTCAACTGTTCGAGACTGGGACACAGGGACAGGAGGCAGTCACTCAACTGCTCAAAACTGGGACACAGGGAAATTTGGAGGCTACTGTGGCCCGAGGATCCTGTTACGCAGGAACAGGAGGAGGTGACTCACTCCCCACCAGAATGGGACACTGGGAGAGAAGGAGAGTTTGCTTGGAACAAACAGAAATAGATGAATAAACTGCCCCAACATTCAGTAAGACTACGGCTGATCTCATGGTGATTCCCACATTCCATTTTACGGAGACTGTCCTCTTTGTAGCCTCTGCTCCATTTTCTGGTCATGTTGCCGACACAGATGCTGTAACAACAGTTACCATGACTCATCCAGAGAGATGGGTCTAACCGGATGAGTCAGGATTTGAAGAGTCCATTCACAAAAATTAAATCACAAAATAAAGGCATTGCCAGATGTTTAGTTCTCTCACATTCGCAATCCAACTCACATAACAAGACCATCCATTACATATTCAGGATGGAGAACTGTGTAGATCCGGCTAGTGTCTGCTAAATGCAACCCAGCTATGTCCAGAGTGAACCTCTGTGCAGTCCAAACCAATGCTGGATCAAGAATCCTGGGCTAAATGTCCAGCGTGGGGAACTGTGCAGTCCGCACTGGTTAATTCATATATAAACTCAGACTGTTGCATTGTTCGGTAACACTGTGTTAGATCGCAGCTCTGTGTGCGGAAACTTGCAGCCAATGTTGGAACTGACAGCATGTGCAGCTCCCAACCATTTACAGCTCCATATCTCCACTGTGCCTTGACAAGGGGTGCTGTGAATGTGAAAGTCACTGCGAGGAAGAGATGTAAATGGAAACAATTTAAATACCAATAGATCTGATTAAGGCGCATATCACTCGAGTATTTAAAGATGAAATAACTGAGATAATATCTAATGAGTTTTTGTAAATGATGCGAATAAGTAAGAGGGGGATGGTAATGTTATAGTGGTTGGACTATATGCCTTCAATTAATCAATGGGAATTAGAAGAACAAATATGCAGGGAGACTGGCGAGACTTGCAGGAGCAATAGGGTTGTCATAATAGGTGATTTTATTTATCCTAACATAGACGGGGACTTCCAGAAGGTTAAGAACTTAGATGGAACGTAATTTGTTAAGTGTGTTCAGGAAAGTTTCCACAAGCAATATAGAGAGGTTCCTATTGGGGAAGGGACAAACTCGACCTACTGTTGGGAAATAGGGATGGATCGGTGACGGAGGTAAAGTGAGGGAGCATTTTGGGAAAAGTGACCAGAGCTGTATCAATGTTAAAATAGGTATGGTAGGGACAATATTGGTCCACAGATTCAAGTTCTAAATTGGGGCAAGGCGTATTTTGTTGGAATTAGGCAGGGGATTGCAGGGCTTGATTGGAGTAGTGTGTTTCCAGGTAAAACGATCCCGGGAAAGGGGGAGGGCTTCAAAAGTAAGATAGCTCGAGTTCAAGGTCGATATGTTCCTGTGAGGGTGAAGGGAAAGTGAGGCTGGAAGAGAGAACCCTGGATGACAAGAGATATTGAGGCTCTGACCAGCAAAAAAGGAGGCGTCGCTCAGGTACAGGTAGCTGAGACCAAGAGAATCTCTGGAGGTACACAGGGGATACAGGAGTTTACTGAAGAAGGAAATCAGGAGGGCGAAAGTGGGGTATGAAATAGCTTTGGCTGAGCTGATTCGGGTGAATCCAAATTCACTATAGTAAAGAAAAAGAACAACGAGAGAGAGAATACGATGCCTTAATATCCAAAATAGGCACGCATGTGTAAAACTTCAAGAGATGGGCGAGGTCCTCAATTTCCCTTCTGTGTTTATCAGGAAGAAAGACATGAAGACCTGTGACCTTTGGGAGGTTAGTTGCGATACCTTGGCACAGTCCATATCACAGTAGAGGTGCTGTTGGACATATTAGAATGCACAAAGTCAGATAAATCTCTTGGTCCTGACCAGATATATCTAAGAGCACTGCACGAGGCGAGAGAAGATAGTTCAGGGGCAAGGTCCCCGAAGACTGGGCAGTAGCAAATGTTGTGCCCTTATTCAGAAGAGCTGCAAAGAAAAGCCTGGGAAATATAGACCAGTAAGCTTCACATCTGTTTCTGGAAACCACTTGAGAAGGTACGGAGATATAAGATATGCATGCATTTGGAAAGACAGAGTTTGACTTGGAGCAGTCAGCATAGCTTTGTGCCTGGCAGATCATGCCTGACAAATTTTGAAAGAGTTTTTGAGGAAGTGACCAGGAAGCGTGGTAGACATATTCTATGTGGATTTCAGAAAGGTCTTTGATAAGGTTCCACATGGTCGGCCTCTCAGGAAGGTTATATTACATGGACTCCAATGTAAACTGGCAAATTGGCGACACAGTTGGCTTGACATTATGAAGCAACTGGCTATGGTGGAGGTATGCTTGTCGGACTGGAGGCCTGTGACTAGTGGAGTGCCTCAGTGGTCGGTCCTGAGCCATTGCTGTTTGTTATCTATATCAATGATTTGGACCAGAGTGCACAACGCAATGTTAGTAAGTTTGCAGATGACACTAAATTAGGAGACATCGTTTACAGTGAGAAACATCTTTTACAGTGAGGACCGTTATCAGAAATTGCAGCAGTACCTTGATCAGCTGGGGAAGTGGGCTGAGAAATAGCAAATGGAATTTAATGTAGATAAGTGCGAAATTTTTCATTTTGGAAAGTCAAATTCAGGTAGGAGTTTCATGGTGAATGAGAGGGCCTTAAGGAGTGCAGTGGAATAAAAGGATGTTGGAAATCAGGTGCACGGTTGTCTGAATTTGAATCGCAGATATACAGGACAGTGAAAAAGGCTATTGGCACACTGGCCTACATCAGGGCATTCAGTATAGAAGTTGGGACGTTATGTTATAGTTGCATAGGATGTTGGTAAGGCTGCATTGGAGTATTGTGTTCAGTTTTGTTCACCTTGCTCTAGAAAGGATATTATTGAACAAGAATGTACGCAGAACAAATTTCCAAAGATGTTCCCTGGGCTAAAGGCTCTAAGTTATAGGCAGAGGTTGGACAGGTTAGAACTTATTTCTTTACAGTGTAGGAAACCGAGGAGGTTCTTATTGAAGTGTAGCCCTTATAAAATCATGAGAGGTGTGCATGGGTTGAATACTTCAAAATTTGTTCCCAAGGTTGTGGAATCGAGGACTAGAGGACATCCATTAATGTTTGGAAAGGATAGAAAATATAAAAAGGAAACCGAGGGGCAACTTTTTTTACATATAATGTGGTACGCATATGGACGGAGCTGTCAGTGGAAGGGATTGAGGTGGGTACAATAACAACATTGAAAAGGCATTTGGACAAATTCACAGATAGGAAAGGATTAGAGGGATACCGAACAAGGGCAGGGAAATGGGGTGAGTCTGGATGGACATTTTGGTTGCCATGGACCAGCTGGGCCAAATGGCCAGTCATACTGGCAGTCTCGTGCAATATGACTGTAAATGAGTGTGTTTTGGGATGAAGACAGGATGGGGGGGGGGGGGGGGGCGGTGGAGACTGAGAAAAAGTATCATGGAAGGATATTTTCCCAGGTTTCAGAATGCTGAAATGAAGACATTTTGATAGTATAATGCAACACGGGTCAGTATTTCAAGAATTATGAGTGAAAGGGATATTGCTGTGAGTTCAGGCGATGGAGAGATTTGGATGAACATTTGTTCTGCAGCTTTGTAACTGGGGGTGAGGACAGCAGAGACCTTCGCCTCACTGGGCTGAACCTAACAAAAAACTGTCTCAGTGACATTTTCATTGTGTGTGACAGAGGGGTTGTCTGCACGAGGCCGAGCTAGTTTCCTGGTGCTATCTTACCAAACTCATCTCATTAACTACACATCCCACTCCATAGTGTCCCTCTCATACAATGCCAGCCCGATTCTCCCACCCATCATGACTGGAGGTACTCACAGTCGCCCGGATGCCCCTGGATATTCCGTAATCCCTGACACTGGTGCCATCTTTAAAAGATCAATGGGCACATGGTTGCACTTTCTCAGTTTGGAGCTGCCCTTCACATTTTCCCCAAGCATGGCAATGAAGGGGAAATTACACTCCGGGTTGTCGACAGCAGCACGGAGGTCCTGGTGGAAGCGCTAGTACAAAAGGGGACATTCTCTTCCCAGAGGGGGCCACACTACCAGATCCACCGAGCATGGGCTGAGCTTACCACCCAGCTCAGTGCAGTTTCTGGGGTCTGAAGAAATGTCCAGCAAAACAGGACAAGCACCAATAAGCTTCCCCATTCTGTCAGGATAAGGGTCACCATATTTTCTCTGCTCCCTCACACTCACTGTATATCTGTTATAGCACCGACCCCCGAACAAGGCTCATGCTTCACCACTCTCACTACTGCATGCAGCACCTTCCCTCTCTTTCTCTCTTGCCTTTCTAATGCCCCCCACATAGTTAGAGAATATTCTGCAGAATGTCAATTATGGAATGTTCCAGGTATTGTTCCAACTTATTCCCAGTTTCAGGAAAAGGCTGTTCCCCAGTGTGTAACACGTAAGAGAATGGAGTAGAGATGTACGTTCTTCAAATCACACATAATTAAAATCCATCATGAGGCCATTCAGGACTTCAAATATGCTCCAACATTCAATAGGTTTGGGGGTGTTCTGATGGTTTTCTCAGCTCCATGTTACAGGAACTTTCAGTCATTCAACCCCCAGGTTCCTGTTACCGAGCAGACGATTCTCAGACACTTCATACCACGGGTTTCTTCTAGCATGTGTTCCGAAGGCATTTCTCATGGGGACGGACTCTCCTTACAATATCTTTCATCTGATATATAAATTCATGCAACAGTCAGCATTATTTCCACAGACCAATTAAAAACATGCACTTATTTTATGGTTATTGATTTCAAATCGCAATTAGTCATTTTGGTTATTTCACTTGTCTCACCTTATTGTATTCAGCCAAAGACAGCTTCCAAACACTTGTCTCATTATAAAACATAATTTCTACCAGAGAACATTTTTATCTCGAATCCACCTTTTCCCTTGTCATTAAAATTTCTCTTGCTCTTTTTTTTGACTGATTCTGTGTGTAGCAGTTACACAGTCTCCCACTCAGTCGGCTGGATGGTTGGTTTGTGATGCAGAAGGAGGCCACCAGCGCAGGTTCAATTCCCCACACTGACAGAGGTTACCATGAAGGGGATGCTGTCTCAACCTCACCCCATCACCCTTGTGGTGACCTTCAATGTAAACCACCATGAGTGATCTCTCTAATGAGAGTTATTTGGGACTCTAATCTATCAATGTTAGCATTTTAATTTTTTAACATTTTTTTTATTGAAAAAGATATTTTATTAATATATTAAACCAATAACAAAACAACGCAAATAACTTAACAAAATTACATCCAAGTATATGTATATACAAAACAAGTTAAAGTCTCCAAACGGACAGAAGAAAAACAAAAATAAACAATAAATAATAAATAAATAATACGGCTCAGCAGAACAATGTGATAGCTCTCTTTCTTCGAGAGCATTAACTGATACACATTCATACGTTCATTATTCCTAATATGTGATTAGACAATATCGGCATGGCTATATAAAAGCCCGTTTTAGAGTGGCAGATAAGCCTGTATCGCAGTAATCCAAAAAGGGTTGCCATATCTTATATAAATCTCTGCTTTTCGGTGCACCATACTGGTGATAACGCCCAAAGGGATATTCTCCATGACGACCTTACAACCACACAACAGACCCGGAGGGTTTTCAGACATCCAGCACAACAGAATATTTTTACTGGCACAGAAAGTATGGGGGAGATTCTAAAGGAGTATTGTGCATCAGTATTTACTGTGGAATAGGATATGGAAGATATAAAATGTAGGGAAATAGATGGTGACACCTTGCGAAATGTCGATATTACAGAGGAGGAATTGCTGGATATCTTGAAACGGGTAAAGGTGGATAAATCCCCAGGACCTGATAAGGTGTATCCTAGAACTCTGTGGGAAGCTAGAGAAGTGATTCCTGGGCCTCTTACTGAGATATTTGTGGTATGAATAATCACAGGTGAGGTGCCAGACGACTGGATGTCGTCTGCTCGGTAACAGGAACGTTGTGCATCGTATAATAAGGGTGTTACGGACAAGCCAGGGAACTATAGACCAGTGACCCTGACGTTCGTGGTGTGCAAGTTGTTGGAGGGAATCCTGAGGGACAGGATGTGCATGTATTTGGAAAGGCAAGGACTGATTAGGGATAGTCAACATGGCTTTGTGCGTGAGAAAACATGTCTCACAAACTTGATTTAGTTTTTTGAGAAAGTAACAAAGAGGATGGATGAGGGCAGAGAGGTAGATGTGATCTATACAGATTTCAGTAAGGGTTTTGATGAGGTTCCCCATGGGAGACTGAATGACATGGTTAGATCTCATGGAATACAGGGAGAACTAATCATTTGGATACAGAACTGGCTCAAATGTAGAAGACAGAGGGTGGTGGTGGAGGGTTGTTTTTCAGACTGGAGGCCTGTGACCAGTGCAGCACCACAAGGATCGGTGCTGGATTCACTACTTTTTGTCATTGACATAAATGATTTGGATGCGAGCAAAAGAGATACAATTAGTAAGTTTGCAGATGACTCCAAAATTGGAGGTGTAGTGGAGAGCGAAGAGGGTCACCTCAGATTGACCAAATGGCCAATGGGCTGAGAAGTGGCAGATGGAGTTTAATTCAGATAAATGCAAGGTGTTGCATTTTGGGAAAGAAAATCTTAGCAGGACTTATACACTTAATGGTAAGGTCGCAGGGAGTGTTGCTGAACAAAGAGACCTTGGAGTGCATAGCTCCTTGAAAGTGGAGTCACAGGTAGATAGGATAGTGAAGAAGGTGTTTCCTTTATTGGTCAGAGTATTGAGTACAGGAGTTGTAAGATCATGTTGCGGCTGTACAGGGCACTGGTTAGGCCAGTGTTGAAATATTGCATGCAATTCTGGTCTCCTTCCTATCGGAAAGATGTGGTGAAACTTGAAAGGGTTCAGAAAAGATTTCAAGGATGTTGCCAGCGTTGGAGGATTTGAGCTATGGGAGAGGCTGAACAGACTGGGGCTGTGTTCCCTGGAGCGTCGGAGGCGGACGGGTGACCTTATCGAGGTTTACAAAATTATAAGGGCCATAGATAGGGTAAATAGGTAAAGTCTTTTCCCTGGGGTCGGGAATTCAGAACGAGAGGGTATAGGTTTTGGGTGAGAGGGGAAGGATATAATAGAGAACTACGGGGCAACTATTTCACACAGAGTGTGGTACGTGTATGGAATGAACTGCCAGGTGATGTCGGGGAGGCTGATCCAGGTGCAACATTTAAGAGGCATTTGGATGGGTATATGAATAGGAAGTGTTTGGAGTGTTATGGACCAGGTGCTGGCATGTGGAACTAGATTGGTTTGAGACATCTGGTCGGCATGGATGAGTTGGACTGAAGGGACTGTTTCCATGCTGTACATCTCCATGACTCTATGATTCTATGACTTATATTAATCTCTGTTTTTTGGTGCACCATGCTGGTGAGAAAGTCGAAAGGGATATCCTTTCTGATGAGCTTACAAAGTCTCAACAGATCCGGGGAGTTTTCAGACATACAACACAACATAATGTTTTTCCTAGCAGAGAAAGTAAAGATTTTTTTTTCCCATGTGCATCTGTGTAAGATACTCTGGGCAGGCCCAGGAAAAGAGAAACCGGGTCCATCTCCAATTCGGTCTCCAGGACTCACTCTACCACACCTAACGCAGTGCTCCAATATATACGAAACCTGCAGCAGGACCACATGCAATGAGTAAGAGTGTCTGTAGTCATTCTGCATCTAGGACATGCTGAAGATAATCCCACTTTGAATTTTGAGAGAAAATCTGGGGTCAGATAGAACCTATGAAGATTTTTCAACTGCATTGAATGGGTTCTATTACAGATCAAAATACTTCGAGCATTTTCACAAATATCCTCGCATGTCTCCGAAAAGATCTAAACCCCCAACTCTCGTCACGAAGCTGCACAGTCTTGTCTGAGCGGACACTATCCAACAAATGGTAAAGGGTACTGACAGAGAGTGTATTCTTTGCAATAATCACCTGCTTCTCTGGATTGGATTTATAAGTGTCTTTTAAAATTGTGTTTTTAATAAAATCTCTAATTTGGCAAAAAAACAGAAGAATTCTCTTCTAGGTAGTCCATACTTACGAGTTATTTGATCAAATGATATCATTGTTTCTCCTTCAATTAACACGTGGTGGCTCATTGGTTTGCACTGTTGACTCACAGCACCAGGGTCACAGGTTTGGTTCCAGCCTTGGGTGACTGTCTGTGCGGAGTTAGTATATTCTCAACTGTGACTGCGTAGGTTTCCTCCCACAGTCACAAACATGTGTATGTTAGATGAATTGGCCATTGCACAATCGCTCATAGTGCTCCAGGATCTGTAAGCTGGGGCATTAATCAGGGTAAATATAAGATGGGTGTGGGTGGGTTACTGTTCAGAGGATCGAGGTGGACTTGCTGGGCCCAAGGACCTGTTTCCACACTGTAGGGATACTATAATTCTAAATCACCCAAACAAGGTATTTGGGTGCCCACAGTTTAAACCTGGAATCCATTATCCCCGGTATACCAATTATTGGGCTAAGAAACATGGTTTTGGCTATATTGCCTAGATCTGAAGCATTGTCCTTCAAGTTTTAACAGTATTGATAATCATTATTTTATGACAATACTCATTAAACGTTGTCATTTTATCTAAGAGCAACAGATTATTAAGGGTTCACTTTGTCTGAGAGGGCTCAATGTCTAGCCATATTGATGCCGAGACATCAGCAGCCCAGGCACTAACATACGATGAAAAAAAACTTAATTGATTGCTTTTAATAGGGGAGATCTACTCCTCACAATCTGTGGGGCAGTTGCAACTTTGTTAGCTAGATAAAGAATCGCGTATGGTGCCAAATAAAAGAGCTAAAGCAGCCATTATGTTTCCGAAATATCTGTCTGGGAAATATCATAGAAAGCATTTGAACTGGGTGTAGGAAATAAGGAAGGACATTCATTTTAATAACAGCTATCTGACCTAGCCAGGATATTGGAAATGCCTCCCATCTTTGAAGGTTTTGTTTAATTTTATCAAACAAATGGACATAGTTCACGTTAAATAAATGATAAAAGACAAATGTAATGAATATACTGAAATAGGGAAACCACCCCCGTGACCATTTAAAAGGAAACCAGGATTTGCCCTCAATATCAGGTATTTCCCTAAGACCTCCCATAGGCATGGCCTCCAACTTTGTAAAATTAATTTTATCGCCCAGAATGGCAACAAGCGAATTAATGCATTGCATCATATGAACTACCGAAATTGCGGGATTTGACAAAAACATAAGACCCTAATCTGCATACAATGTAATCTTTCGAGACTTTGATCCCACCTCAGGGGCAGATATGTTGGCATCCCTACGGATGGCCTCCGCCAGTGGCTCAATCCCCATCGTAAACAAGAATGGCGAAAGGGTTCAACATTTGCGGCTGCCTGGAGAAATACTGATATTACTGGTTGGCACACCATTAGTGAGAACTGCAGCCAGGGGATCACGGTAAAGGACCCTCACCCACTTGATAAAAACTTTGTTTAGACCAAACCGTTCTAATGTACAGAAGAGATCTGGCCACTCAACCCAATGAAATGCCTTCTCTTATCTAAAGAGATCAATAATCCCTGGACAGATTGTTGTTGACACTCTAGGATCATATTGAGTAACCACTTCACATTGTAGGAAGATCTGCAGCCCTTATTTAGCCTGTTTGGTCCTCTTTGGTAATGGAAGGCAGCAAAGTTTCCACTTTAATGCACGGATCTCAGGCAGGATTTTGAGACCAAAATTTAAAAGTGAGATTGGCGTGTAAGAAGCACAATCCTCCGTGGTCTTCCTTTCTTCATCATCAGAGAGATGCGAGCCTCTATTCAGGATGGAGGGAGGGGTTCGTGACTGTGTGAGTGACGGAACATGCTAAACATCAGCACTGACAATAGTTTTATAAATTATTGACAGAATTCACTCAAAAATCCGTCAGAAACGTGTACCTGGGCAGCACGGTGGCACAGTGGTTAGCACTGCTGCATCACAGCGCCAGAGACGCGGGTTCAATTCCTGCCTCAGGCGACTGACTGTGTGGAGTTTGCACTTTCTCCCCGGGTCTGTGCGGGTTTCCTTCGGTTGCTCCGGTTTCCTCCCACAGTCCAAGGATGTGCAGGTCAGGTGAATTGGCCATGCTAAATTGCCTGTAGTGTTAGGTAAAGGGGTAATGGGTGGGTGACAGGTCGGTGTGGACTTGTTGGGCCGAAGGGCCTGTGTCCACACTCTAAGTAATCTAATCTAACCTTTACATTCTGAAGCTGCTTCATGCTCTCCTGCGCTGACAATGGTGCATTTAGGCACAACACTTCTTCAGGGGTTACTCCTGGAAGACCCAGGTTCTTGAAAATGGCTCCATCTTAATCCATCTATCCTCAAAATGATCAGTCTGCTATAATTCGGAGAAAAATCTCGGAAAGGAGACATTAATCTTTTTTGGAATTGAAGGTAAGGATCCAAGTACCTTTACTAATTGAGGTAATGACTTAAGAGGGGCGCTCGTTTTCCTGGCAAGATAGAATAAATACCTGCCTGGCTTATCACCATGTTCAAACAGCCTTTGTTTTGCAAAACTAAGTTCCTTCTTGGCTGTCTGTGTGAGCATGGAATTCACTGTAGACCGAAGCGTTGTGATCCTCTGCAGCTTAGCCACTGAGGAACAATCACAGTATGCACTCTCGGCTGCCCTCAGCTTTGCCTCAAACCAGCGTTCCTGCTCCCCCCTTCTGCTACATCATAATGAATAATTATTCCCTTGGCATAAGCCTTAGCAATTTCCCATAGAGTGGATGAGTTACTGGCTGAATCTGAATTAATGGCTAAGAAAGATCTGAATTCATTCCAGTGGTCAGCATAGTGGCAAAATGGTTAGCACTGCTGCCTCACAGCACCAGAGACACTGGCTCAATCCCTGCCTCAGGTGACTGTCTGTGTATAGTTTACACATTCTCCCTGTGTCTGCAGGATTTCCTCCAGGTTGCCCGTGCTAAATTGCCTGTAGTGTTAGGTGAAGGAGTAAATGTCAGGGGGTGGGTCGGTGTGGACTTTTTGGGCCAAAAGGCCTGTTTCTACACTGTGAGTAATCTTATTTAACTACTCAATTAACCAAATAGTCTTAAGAATAAAGGGATATATTCGCTAGTGTCTCGAATCTATTATATTGCCCTTAATATTAATCAATAATTATACTGCTTCATGGTCAGAAATGGTCATATTCCCAATTGTGCAGGATGCCACCGAATCTAAGATTGTTGCAGGAATGGGGAAGATATCAACCCTCGTGTGGCATTTATGCCGGTTAAACAAGAAAATAAAATCCCGACTTGTGATGTGGATCTGCCACCAGATATCCACCAGCTCTCGTTCTGCACACATATCCACTAATTGCTTAATTATAACGAGGGTATTGGGGCACCTTTGAACATTCTGTCTACCGTGGGGTCCATAAGACTTTTGAAAACCTTTACAATAATGTGCCACGATGCAAGATAACTGAATTTGGAAAATGCATCTATCAGGAATTTAACAGGGTACGCTGGGAGTTGGGGGGGGGGGGTGCAATAAACATTCAAAATACTATATTGTTTACTATAGTTCAAGGCTTTGGGTATTATGACCTCCCGTGAGTGTCAAATACAATCTAATAGGTTAAATGGAAGATTCTTTTTATCCATTATGGCTTCTCCTCTCCTCGTAATATTAAAAGACGAGAAATAAACCCGATCAAGCCCGATCTGCTGCAATGTCAAATGTTCTTTGTCATCAAGGTGCATCTCCTGCAATAGCACAACATCCACCCTCTCTTTTTAAGACTGGAAAGTAATTTTTTCCTTTTTTCTGGCCAATGGCTCCCCTAATGTTCCATGTAGACCATTTAAACACATCATTACCCAGAGCACACTGTAGCAACATTTGAACTCGAGAGAGGAAGAACTCGAATTACTGATCATTAATAAACAAAGTCTCATAGAGCTTAAAAACTACACAAACTAAGACTCCTACAACTATTAACTCTCAAAACTTTCCAAAACTAAGCATTTTAAGTGAATGACTGGGATGGAGTGGGTTAGGGAACCACTTGGCCCGTGCTGTGATGCAGAGCCCAACAAAGCAGACTTTCCAGATCGCCACCATCTTGGGTTTCCCCTTAACATTTTAGCGATATTATCATTTCATTTTGCATTGTATCCTTGGATGTGCTGGAGCAGTGTGATTTTGTACCACTGTCAGCATTTCCCAAACACAGCACATTCCTGCCATTCCCCGATAATCCTTGACTCCGTTATTCTTTATGCACCTTCTGTCTGTGCCTCAAACTCATTCAATATCTCTGCCTCCAATGCTCTGCGGGGAAGAGAGTTACAAATACTCTCACCACTGAGAAAACAAAAAATAACTTCAGCTGTGTGTGAGATTATTTTTGTCTCCTTACCTGTGACAAGGTACCTAATTAAATTGGAAGCAGTTCGGAGATGATTCACTTCATGTATTCCTGGAATGATGGTCTTATATTATGAACGCTTTAACAGGTTACTCTTGAAATGAGAGGCGATCTTATTGAAACATGCAAAACCTAGAGGAGAGTGATCAGATAGATACAACTGGGTGTTTGTATAGTCCAAACTTCTTGTTGTTTTTTATAAATTCTCTACAGTGTGGAAGCAGGACATTCCGTCCACCAAGTTCACATTGGCCCTCAGAACAGTATCCCCTACGGACCTGCTACCCCACTCTATCCACGTAACCCTGAATTTCCCATGACTAACCTATCTAACCTACACATCCATGGGCATTATGGGCAATTTAGCATTGCGAATCTCGCTCTAAGCTGCACATCTTTGGACTGTGGGAGGGAACCCACACAGACATGGGGAGAAAGTTCAAAATCCACATCGAGGGTTGCACGACGTTGGAATTGAATGCAGTTCCTTGGTGATGGGAGGTAGCAGTGATAACCACGGATCCACCGTGCGCATCCGTTAGTTCTATTAGTTACTTGTGGCTGACTAAAGAAATCTGCCTGACTTGTTCCTGTCACTGAACCTGACTCAGTCTGAGAACTTTATCATCGGCCATATCACCAACCTGGTTACATTTAAAATTTGGCGTCAGCAGTGGAGGAATGGGACGAGAAAGGAAACAGTGACAACCTCCAACATCCGTCAGAGCAGGAATTAGGAGAATTCACAAAGTGGAAATTCAGTCAAATGGGAATTCTTTTTCCCAGAAGTTTGGGATGGCTGGACCTTTATATTACATCGAAGCTGGCTTTGTTTGATTTTCCATGGACAGGAGAATCAGGGATAATGATGCATGGAAAGAAAAGTGCAGCTGGGATCACAATGAGATAAGCCATGACATTATTTAGTAGGGGAGTAGTGTGAAAGGGCCGAATGGCCCACGAGTGTCCCTCAGCCCTGTGTTCTGATGTTCCATTTAGCCCTCGGACATGCTAAACAAGGGCAGATTGAGGCTACTTGGATGGTTCGATGTAGTTTGGAAAATGTACTTGGTAAATCCAGGCTGGATCAAGAAGTGATCACGATCCCCACCCCCCAATCCCTGTTTCCAGGCTTCCCCTCTCTGTAACGTCTGCTCCAGATGTGGGTCATGTTGCAGACGCAGATACGCTGGGAATACAACCACATACCCCACCAAGGGTTAAAGCAACAAATCCTCTGCTCTCCCTGAATGCAACACGATTGTATAACACGATTTCCAGCAAAATAACCCGTTACTTTCCAAAAGCATGACATGTGAAATTAATAAATAGGAACAGGAGTAGGTCAATCGGCCCCTCAAGCTAACTCTGTCATTGAATAAGAAAATGGCTGATTAACTCCAGGGCTCAACTCCATTTTCTTGCCGACTCTTTGTATCCCTCCACACCTCTCTGGGTTAGGGAATTCCAGACATTCACTACCTTCGGAGAGAAGCCATGACTTTGCATCTCAGATTGAAATCGATGTTCCTTATTCGGTATCTATATCCTCGAGTTCAACACTTTGCCCAAGAATGGAAACATCTACCTTCTCCAACCTCTTCTGTGTCTTGTATTTTTCTGCAGTATCACTCCTCATTCACTTAAACCCCAAAGAATGATCGACTCACCATTTTAGAGATTTTCAATAACTCAACCCTTTCATCCCAGGAAATCGCCTAATGTACCAACCAAGTTACTTGCTGCATCAGCATGCTGATTTTATGTTTCATACACAGGCTTTGTACTGCTCCTTTTCTGGAAGTCTTCTCCATTAAATAACAGCCTGTCTTTTGGTTCTCAATGTCAACCATAAACTCGGATGTATATTGCACTCAGCGCCCTCTTTCAGGCTGTCAGTATAGATTGTAAATAACTGATGCCATCGGTCTGATAGCTGTGGTCCTCCAGCAGATACACCTTTATCATGAAGATTCATTAATCCTGACTCTCCAATTTCTATGTGCTCACAAATCATCCCATGTTAATACATTATCCATCATCCTACGAGCTTTTGTCTTGTGTAAGAACTTTTATTTTGCAATACCTTATGGAAAATCTCTGGAAAGCCCGGTGTCTACCAGATCCCCTTAACCAAATCCGCTTGTTACATTCTCAGGCATCTCCAGAAATACTTTGCATAATTTTTGCAGGGCAAATTATTGTTTTCCTTTCACAAACGCACACTGACTCTGCGTGAAGCTTTTCTAAATATCCATGCAGACCAGGATTTCCAAATTAAGCTCGTCCCATTTGCTTTCATTTGGCCCATATGCCTCTAACTGTTTCCCATTAATATGTTTGACCAAATGAGTTTTAAACGTTGTAGCTGTACTGGCATCTACCACTCTTTCTCTGATATCTCATTCCATACCCACACCACTCTCTGTGTAAAAAAGTTGCTACTTCGTTCCTTGTAAATCTTTACTCTTTCACCTTAAACCTATGCCTTCTATGGCTGAACTCCCCACGCCGTTTGAATGATCTTGGCTATTCACCCTATCCATATCTCTCATGATTTTAGAAACTTTTACAATGTCACCACCCAACCTCCTACACTCCATCTGATACTAATTTCAAGAACAAGCATTTAAAAGTAAGCACTGCAAATTTGAAACAATATTAAACATGACAGGTAAACAATACTCAGCCCAAACTTCGTATGGTGATTTGTTTTTCTCCATATTACAATACTAAGGCAGCATGAAATGCTTACTAGTGCCAATAAGAAGCCAAACACCTGTATTCCTTTGTCTAAAGGGGGCAATGATCTCGACAGTGAAAACGTATCTATGGCCAGATCTATATAATGCCACATGGTCAACATTCTCCCTCCTGGCCTCCCTATGACCTTGTGTGGTTGTGTCTTCTTTATCTTGCACTCAATAGAGAGAACCCCTTTCCCCTATTCACACCTTAATTTAAACACAATTTATATCATCCACTCGTTCACCAGTGCTAAAAGCCCGTTGATCTTTGCCACACCCTCTTTTCCCTGTCACCCATCCCCCACCTCTGACAAGGGATTAAAAATCCCAGGTTCCAATCCTTTTCAGTTCTGAAGAAGTATCACACTGGGCTTCAAATGCTAACGCTGTTTCTCTGTCTCTGCAGATGCTGACAGACCTGGTGAGTTTCTCCAGAAATGAATAGGCACAGAACAAATTTTCACGAACACAAATAACTATGGATCCTGGAAATAAAAATGCAAAAATTGCTGGAGAAACTGGGAGCTTTGTAAAGGATCACTGGACCTGGAAGTTTAACTCTGCATTCATTCCAGAAGATGCGGCAACATTTTCAGTATTTTCTTCAGCAATTTCTGTTTTTGGACAATTTCCAAAGAAGGATGTCAATGATGCTCAAACATCCCGTCCAACCTGGAGCTCCGTACACTGGGGACTGAACGATAATGCAGGTTGCACAAGTTCCTAGATTCTGAAACTGCATAAGACTGACATCACTGACACGACAGAGCGTTTAATCATGTCAGGGTGAAAAACAGAGGGAAACGCATTCACTTCAAGTACCGAAGTTGACATTGTGGAAAAGAAACGATTCAGATTATTACCTTAAATGGATTGAGATAAACTAACAAATTGGAGGCGTGACATCAGGGAGATGCCCTCAGCAGAATGAGAATATGCAAGTGGAAGTGTTACCGCATCAGAAATCAGGTTAGGTCACTGAATGCAGGGCTGATGCCAAGGTCGGAATCACGTGCACCCAAACCTGTTGACAAAACACACATGACTGGTTGCATTCCAAACAGCAGAAATAACTTCTGATGGAGAAGGGGAAATGATCCCAAGACTAACAGATCGGATCTAAGCTCTGTCGTCCTGCTAAATCCAATCATAACTGTCGATGGATTATTAAACAATTTACTGGAGCAGAGGACGCCACAAATGTCCTCATCCTAAATATCAGAACAACTCTAAATCAGTGAAAAAAAAGTCAAGGATATGGTGTCTGCACTACCCTCAGCCAGAGGTGCGGACTGGATGATCCAACTCACACTCATCATGATGCCCACAGACTCACAGATGCCAGTCTTCAAGCAATTCGATTTGCTGTACGTGACATGAAATAACAGCTGGACACAGGAGATACGGTAAAGACAATGGGCCCTGAAACCATTTCTGCAATGGGACTGAAGACTTGTGCTGCACAACAAGGCGCGTCCCTGGGGAAGCTGTTTCGTTCCAGCTCCAACTCTGACATCTTCCTGCCAGTTTGGAAAATTACTCAAATATGTCCAGTCCCCGAAGAGGAGAATAATTACAATCTGACCAATTACCACCTCGAACTCCCATCACGACAGTCAAATTGGTGGGAATTATTTTTGACAGAGCTGTCAAGTAGCACCGAAATAATCAGGGTTTCAGGTAGGTCCCCATGTGGAGATGATATTGTTGTGGAAATATTGGATTACGAATCCAGGCCAGGATAATGCTCTGGCAACTGGTGGAAGTTAAAAATAATTAATAAAATATCGAGTCCGAAAATCTGGTGTCAGTAATATTGATCTTGTGTCCAATGTTGATTTTAAACATTGATCTCCTTCCCCAATGTACTTTCAGGAAGTGAATCTCCCGTGCTTTCCTACTCTGGCCTAAAAGTGACTCCAGACGCACAGATCAACTCTTCAATGGTCTCTGAATCGGCCAAGTAAGACACTCAATCATATCAAACTGCTCTGAGGTCTTAAAGGATAAAACCGGACAGCATACCTGGCACCAGCCTCGTTATCAGAAAAGGGAACGGGAAACACAGTCCTATCGATCCTGCAGACGCCTCCTTCCTAACATCTGAGAGCGTGTGACATTTACAGAGCTTTCTCACAGACTGCACACAAACATCGGGAAAGGAGGAGGTCATTCAATACGTTGAGCTTTCCTCATGCTAGTTCAGGGCCGAACATCTCCTCAATACAGATTTCCCCATACAATGTTCATATCCCAAAATATGTTTAAACATTGTGAAATATAAAACGATAACTGATTAAGTGCTTTCGGCCCATCAAGTTTGCTTCTCTATTCAATATACGCGCGGTTCTTTGATAACGCTTGTGTATTAAATAAGATTTGACTGTTTTCTTTAAAGTGAACTATCATCCCTGCTTCCAATCTGTCTCACACTGTCGGAGTTTGATATATTTCCTCGGGCTGGTGAGGCCAGAAACAGGGTGATAATAGACTTGAACGTGTTGCTGGGGAACTGGCACAGGAAGCAAGGATGTAAATTCTTGGATCACTGGGGTATGTTTTGTAGGAAGCATAAATTATACAAGAGAGACGGTTTGCACCTTAATAGTTGGAGGACCAGCATTCTCGCAGGCAGGTTTGCTTCTGCAAAACAGCTGTATTTAAACTAAGTAGCCGGGGGGAGGGGACAAACTGGATGTTTGAGAAATAAATTGAAGGGAAAGTTAGAAAAAGGGAAGTCAAGAAAGACAACTGTATCAATGACGCAGAAAACTCAAAAAAGGTTCATGCTGTAAGGTTGAGTGAATTAGGAGTTTTTGGAAAGGGTGGGGATAGTAACAAATTAAAAATACTATATATGAATGCACGAAGCATTAGAAATAAGATGGATGAGCTTGAGGCTCTTTTGGAAACTGGCAGATATGATATTGTGGGGATAACTGAGATGTGGCTTCAAGTGGACAGGGCCTGGGAAATGAATATTCAAGGCTACACGTGCTATCGTAAGGACAGACTGACGGGCAGAGGGGGTGGGGTGGCCTTGTTGGTAAGGGATGATATTCAGTACCTTGCGCTGGGGGACCTAGAATCAGGGGATGTAGAGTCAGTATCGATAGAGCTGAGAAATTCTAAGGATGAAAAGACCCTCTAGGGAATTATCTACAGGCCCCAAACAGTAGTCTGGATGTCGGATGTAAGTTCAATCAGGAGCTGAAATTGGCCTGTCGCAAAGATGTTACTACAGTTGTTATGGGGGATTTCAACATGCAGGTAGACTGGGAGAATCAGGTTGGTATTGGACCTCAAGAAAGAGACATTGTGGAGTGCTTCAGAGATGGATTCTTAGAACAGCTGGTGCTGGAGCTGACCAGGGAGAAGGCAATTCTGGATCTAGTATTGTGCAACGAACCAGAATTGGTCAGGGACCTCGATGTAAAGGAGCCATAGGAAGTAATGACCATAATACAATGAGCTTCAATCTGCAATTTGAAAGAGAGAGGGTACAATCGGAAGTGACAATATTTCAGTTGAATAAAGGGAACTATGGAGCTATGCTTGAGGTGCTGGCCAAAATTCAATGGTGCAATACCTTAGCAGGGATGACAGTGGAGTAGCAATGGCGGATATTTCTGTGTACAATGCAGAAGATGTTGGATCAGTTCATTCCAAAATGGAAGAAAGATCCTAGGAGGAGGCATGGGTGGCTGTGGCTGATGAGGGAAGTTAAGAAACATAGGAAGTTAAAAGAGAAAAAGTATAACGCAGCAAAGATAAGTGGGAAAATGGAGGACTGGGAAGCTTTTAAAGAACAACAGAGAATTACTAAGAAGGAAATACGCAGAGATAAAATGAGGTACGATGGTAACCTGGCCAAAAATATAAAGGAGGGTAGTAAAAGCTTTTTTACGTATGTGAAAGGCAAAAAAATGGTTAAGACAAAAATTGGGCCCTTGAAGATAGAAACAGGGGAACATGTTACAGGGAACAAAGAAATGGCAGATGAATTCAATTGGTACTTCAGATCTCTATTCACTGGGGAAGACACAAGCAATCTTCCTGAGTTAACAGTGGCTGAAAACCCTGAACTTAAGGGAATTTATATTTGCCAGAAATTGGTGTTGGAGAGACTGTTAGGTCTGAAGGTTGATAAGTCCCCGGGGCCTGATGGTCTACATCCCAGGGTACTGAAGGAGGCTGCTCGAGAAATCGTGGATGTGTTGGTAATTATTTTCCAGAATTTCATAGATTCGGGATCAGTTCCTGCGGATTGGAGGGTGGCTAATGTTGTACCACTTTTTAAGAAAGGTGGGAGAGAGAAAACAGGAAATTATAGACCAGTTAGTCTGACCTCAGTGGTGGGAAAGATGCTGGAGTCAATTATAAAGGACGAAATTACGACACATCTGGATAGTAGTAACAGGATAGGTCAGAGTCAGCATGGATTTATGAAGGCAAAATCAAATTTTATGGAATTTTTTGAGGCTGTAACTCTGAAGATGGACGAGCGAGATCCAGTAGATGTAGTGTACCTGGACTTTCAGAAAGCTTTTGATAAAGTCCCACAAAGGAGGTTGGTGAGCAAAATTAGGGCGCATGGTACTGGGGGCAAAGTACTGACTTTGATTGAAAGTTGGTTGGCTGACAGGAAACAAAGCGTAGTGATAAACAGCTCCATTTCAGAATGGCAGGCAGTGACCAGTGGGGTACTGCAGGGATCAGTGCTGGGACCGCAGCTTTTAACAATATATAGTAATGAAATAGAAGATGGCATGAGTAATGACATTAGTAAATTTGTTGATGATACTAAGCCGGGTGGCAGGGTGATATGTGAGGACGATGTTGGGAGATTCCAGGGTGACCTGGCCAGGTCAGGTGAGTGGTCAGATGCATGGCAGATGCAGTTTAATGTGGAAAATGTATGGTTATCCACTTTGGTGGCAAGAACAGGAAGACAGATTACTATCTCAATGGAATCAATTTACGTAAAGGGGCAGTACAGAGAGATCTGGGTGTTCTTGTACACCAGTCACTGAAGGCAAGCATGCAGGTACAGCAGGTAGTGAAGAAAGCTAATAACATGGTGGCCTCCATAACAAGAGGGATTGGGTATAGAAGCAAAGAGGTTCTTCTGCAGCTGTACAGGGTCCTGGTGAGACCACACCTGGAGTATTGTGTGCAGTTCTGGTCTTCAAATTTGTGGAAAGACATTCTGGCTATTGAGGGAGTGCAGCGTAGATTCACGAGGTCAATTCCTGGAATAGCGGGATTACCTTACACTGAAAGACTGGAGCGACTGGGCTTGTATGCCCTTGAGTTTAGAAGACTGAGAGGGGATCTGATTGAGACATATAAGATTATTCAAGGATTGGACACTCTGGAGGCAGGAAACATGTTTCCGTTGATGGGTGAGTGCCGAACCAGAGGACACAGCTTAAAAATACCGGGTAGACCATTTAGGACAGAGATGAGGAAAAACTTCTTCACCCAGAGAGTGGTGGGCGTGTTGAATACTCTACCCCAGAGAGCAGTGGAAGCCCAGTCTCTGGATTCATTTGAGAAAGAGTTGGATAGAGCTCTCAATGATAGTGGAATCAAGGGTTATCGAGATAAGGCAGGAATAGGATACTGATTAAGGATGATCGGCCATGATCATAATGAATGGTAGTGAAGTCTCGAAAGGCAGAATGGCCTACTCCTGCTCCTATTGTCTATTGTCTATTGTCTCATGATATCTCCACTCATTTTCCTAAACCCCATGAAATACAAGCCCAGTCACCCCAAATCGCTGGTCCCTCAACAAGCCTGTCATCCCAGAGATCAGTTTGGTCATCCTCCACTGCTCTCCCTCAATGCCCTTTACTAGGCAAGGACACCAAAACTGCAAACAATATTGCACAAAGAGATGGGGCCCCACTAAGGTCCTATACAGCTGCAGTAAATCACCCTTACTCCTGTATTCAAATCTCCCTGAAATGAAGGTGAATTCCCCATTTATCTGCCTACCTGCTTTCTGCTCCTACAATATTACTTTCACTGATTGGTGTACATGGACATACAGATCGTTTTCAATGTTACAGCTCCCCACTTCTTGGGTCTATATACACTGGTTAGCGTGCCAATACTATTCCTAGTATTGACTTCTGGCTTCAGAACTCACTGCCTTACATGGACTTGGAGGGCTGCGCAGAAATAAAATGATAATGCAGCTTAAGTTCATTTATATATCAACATTTTTCAACCATTCCCTTTGCAAATGATAGGCTGCCATTCTATTGTTCCCATCAAAGTGCACAACATCTTATCTCTCCCATTGCTCTCCATCTACCACATATTTTCCCAGTCTCTCCACATGTCTCAATCACCGTGGAGTCTTTTATACATCCTCCTCATCCACTCACAAGCTGACATCGTTTAGTACTGTCAGCAGACTGGGGAATATAGCATATGAGCCCCTCACCCAAAGATATGATGTGTATTGGGAATAGCTGGATGTCCAATCTCGATATATCCTTGTTATATCCTCGAAGTGTTCCATTAAAAAAAAAGGTTTTATTCTTACTCACTGTTTCCTATCAGCTCTCCCATTCTAAAACCATGACCATATATTAGCCCCAGTCCCACAGGATTCGAATTTACACAATAGGCTTGGGGCTTTATCAAAAATCTTTCTGTGATTCCAATCGTATTGCACTGATATCTTCTCATAATTTTGTTAAAAGCCACTTTCTCAAATATGATTTCCATTTCATCAATCGCTGTTGACTTTGTCTCTGCCCATTAATGTCAGTCCGATACTTTCTCTAAACTGTTTAGTTGCTAATTTAGTTGCTATTCCGTTTTTCTCACCAGGCTAAAGTTCTCTAGTATTTCTAGGAAGATTTTGTTTTTTTTTAAATCTTCTGTGAAGGCATAATTTATTCCATATTTCTGCTATTTCACTATCCTCAATTACCTGGTATCAGACTGTAAGAAAGCTGCAACTTTTTCTCTTAATTTTGCCATTGACATATTTTCAGAAGATATTACAAGTTCCCTCTTACATACTTTGGTAAGATATTCTTCAGAAACCCATCAATTCTTATCTTAAGCTACTCAATGATTGACCTACCACATCCATACAATAACAGAAGCACAGTCTCTGTTCCATCAGAAATACAGTACGGTCTACATTCGGCCCACTTTCCGAAATCTTATGGCATTTCAACTGCACAACCATGTATTTTCTAAAGATTTTGAGGTTACCATGGCAACTCCCCTCCCAAGCAGTGCATTCCAGACCCCACAAACTCTGGGTGAAAAACAGTCCTTAAATCCTCACTAAACCTCAAACCCTTCACTTTAAAAATGTGGCCCTTTGACTAAAAGGAACAGCTGCGGTCTATCCAACCTGTCCATGTCCCTCGTAATCTTATCCTTCTGATTCACATCCCCCTCCGCTTTCTCTGCTCCAAGGTAAACAACTTGAGCTTATCCAGCCTTTCTCCGTAGCTGATATTACTCCATCCCAGGGAACATCATGGTGAAGCTCCTTTGCACTCCCTCCAGTACAATCACATATTTCCTGTAATGTGGCTCCCATAATTATACACAGTTTTCCATCTTGGCGTAATCAAAGTTCCACATAGCTCTTATAATCTATACTTCGATGTATAAAGGCTATGTTTACGCTCCCCTATGCGTTCCCAAATTGTGCAATAACCTGTGCAGTCACATTCAGGGATGTGTGGAGAAGCACCCTCTGATCTTCCTAGTGTGCTGTCATTCATTGAGTCCTCCCCTGCCTGGTTCTTTCTTGCAAAGTGCATTACCTCATATTTATCAGGGTTACATTCCATCTGCCATTGATCGACGCATCTGACCATTTTCTCTGTATTGATGTGACCATCTGATCATTCCGTCTGTATCTTCCTGAAACATAAGGCCTTCATCTTCACTGTCAACCACCCGGCCAATCTTCGTATCAAACACAAACTTACTTATGATACCCCCCACCCCTCGTCCATATTCACAGCTGCATCATTTATGATAAGGTTAAAAATCAGAAAACATCACCTTATAGTCCAACAGGTTTATTCGGAGGCACAAGCTTTCGAAACGCTGCTTCTTCATCAGGTGGTTGTGCGCTTTAATGAAGCACTTCGAAAGCTAGTGCCGCTGAATAAACCTTTTGGACTATGACCTGGTGTTATACAATTTTTAGCTTTGTCCACCCCAGTCCAACACCAACATCTCCGAATCAGAAATAATAAGAGACACAGCACTGATCCCCGGGTACACCATTGGACACTAGCCTCCAATCACACAAACAGCCTTCTACCACCACCCTCTGTCTCCTACCACTAAAGTTGATTTGGATGCAACTTGGCAAGTCAATAATGCGCCCTACCTGTTTCCTGGTTATGCTGTTGAGCTGGAGTCACTTGTAGAATATCTGGAGATTCTCCCGAATCTTGCCTGCCAGGAGGTTTTCATGTTCCTGGGTTAGTCAGCCCCCTCCAACTGATGAATTTCCTCCTTATTGCAGTCTTATCTGGCCTGTCCCAGGTCCTGCCATTATTTGCCTTGAATGTGGAATAGACAGCGAGGGAAGCGTTCTGTTAATTTCCAACTTGTCAGATGTTTTCTGAATTTTCTAAATTTCACTGTGACCCATCTCTCATTCTTTGAATCTCCAGAGAACATAGGCCAAGTTTCCTCATTAGGCAATCTCACCATCTGAGGGATTAATCTGGAGAATGTCCATTGCACTTCCTCTGTGGTCAGTATATTCTTTCTGAGATTCGGTCACCAAACCTATACACAATACTCCAGGTACAGTCCCACCAACACGCAGTGAAACTGCTTCAACATGTCTATACATCAATGTTCTGACTCTCTTAAATGAAGGCGAACCACACTTTAAGTTTACACTTACATATATTCTTCCAAATACCGTTCACATTCATTGCATTTACGAACTCACTGAGATATTATAGAAACCCTTCCGAAAATCCAATATATACCACTTCTACTGGTTCCCCATTAACTATGCTGTAAGAAACAACTTCAAACAATTCCGAAGTTTATCAAGTATGATTTCTCTGTCAGAAATGCATGCTAATTCTCTCAATTGTTGCTGTTAATTTTTAAATATCAAAAATGTCATCCTGTGCAATAGATTCTAAGTTTCCCTCCAGATGTCAAGTTAATTGATCTGCAGTTCTCCACACGATGTCTTTTATTACGTTTGTAGCTGTTTGGATCCCTTCCATTCATCGATAGAGCTTGGATCACGTTTATCCCCAATAGTTTCCGGTCTCTGCAGAATGTGCAGGAAAATAAAACACAGTCATCGACTATGCAATTAATATGGCCTCAGCAGCATCCCGTACAACTGCAATGTAACTCCCTATTGGTGATTTATTTCTGACATTTTAATATCATCTGTTTCGTCAGACTTCGTAATGCTCAATCCAGCTCCATGTTCAAGCACTACCTTGTTACTGATATGAATTGACTTTATGTCTTTAGCTCCAGAAGGCCAATATGATCACTTGGCATTACTGGGGGATTTTCTGGATCTTCCTCCATGAAGACAGATGCAACGTAACTGGGTGTTTTCTTGACCATTTCCCTGTTTCCACAATGACCTCTCCTCTCCTGATTACAAATTTCCATATTTGACCTTGCTTTTATTTTGTTTCCTTTGAAATATAGATCGTAGACTGATGCAGTCTTTGTGTTCCTGTTTGTTAGCATGTCTGTTCCTTTTTAATATCCTTATCAGTTTCATGGCCTTCCTTTTCTAGATCGTTCATTTCTGAGAATTCTCAGGTTTCCACAACAGCTGGAATTCTTCTGAAGCCACTTCCTATGATTAATATATTTTCTAATTTGTTATGTTAAACATCATTGAGTCACTTTCTCACTCTTTCGTGTTTATACCTGAAATAAATAGACGTATTTTTCAGACTTTGCAGTATTTCTAAGAACTCCTGGTCCTGACCAGATACATTCAAGAGCATTGCAGGAGTAACGGAGAACAGAGAAGAAATTGCGGGAGCCCTGGTTGGTTCTTTTCCATCATTGCTGGCCAACACGTGAAGTCCTGGACGACTGGAGGGTAGCATATGCTGAGCCCATATTCAAGAAAGGCTACAAAGATAAACCTGGGAACTAAAGACCATTAAAACTCAAATCTAGCGGGTAGATTACTTGAGAAGTTTCGGAGAGATTGGATATACCTGCATTTGGAAAGACATTTGGAGAGATTGGATATACCTGCATTTCGAAGTCAGATTAGAATTGTGCTGGAAAAGCCGAGCAGGTCAGGCACCATCTGAGGAGCAGGCAAACCGATGTTTCGGGCAAAATCCCTTCATCAAATTCAGCACGGCTTTGTGCATGGGAGATCTTGAATCGTAAATGTGTTGGAGTTCTTTGATGAAGTGACCAGCGACGTTGAGGAGGGAAGGGCGGTATACGTCGTCCATATGGATTGCAGTAAGCCCTTCAGTAAGGTTCCACAAAGTGCGCTGCTCTGGAAGGTTAGGTCACATGGAATTGAAGGGGAGCTGGCAAATTAGGTACAAAATTGGCTTGATGGTAGGAAGCAGAGGGTAATGGCAGAATGTTTGTCAGACTGGAGGCCTGTGACTAGTGGAATGCATCTGGGTTGATGCCGGGACCACTGCATATTACATATATCTTTAATTTAGATGAGAATGTACAGGCATGATTTGTAAGTTTGAAGACGACACTAAAATAGGTGGCATCATAGAGAGTGAGGAAGGTTACCATAAATTTCAGAAAGTACAGCAGTACTTTCATCAGCTGGGGAAGTGGGCTGAGAAATGTCAAATGGATTTTAATATTGATCAGTGTAAGTTCTTGCATTTTAAAAAGTCAAATCAAGGTTGGACTTTCATGGTGAATGATTGGGGTGTAGTGGTTCTCTGGAAATTGATTCTCTGGTTCTCTGGAAGTTGATTCAGAGTTAGACAGTGCAGTGAAGAAAGCTTTTGGCTCACTGGCCTTAATCAGTGTATATCACTGAGTATCGAAATTAGGGAGTTACATTGCAGTTATACAGGATGCTGCTGAGGCCAAATTGATACCGTTATGTTCAGTTTTGTTCACTTTGCTACACGAAGGATGTTATTAAACTGGAAAGATTGCAGAAAAAAATTATAAGGATGTTGCGAAGGACTCAGTGGACTGAGTTATAAGGAGAGGTTGGACAAGCTAGGAATTTTTACTTTTGTGTGTATGAGACTGAGGGAGGATCATATTGAAGTCTGTAAGATCATGACAAGCATGGATAGTGAATGTACCCAGTCTTTTTTCCCAGGGTTGGGCAGTCACAAACAAGAGAGAATCAGTGTCAGGTCAGAGTAGAAAGAATAAAAGGAAACCTGAGGAACAATCTTTTTATACACAGGGGCTGGTATGCATATGAAATGAGCTGCCAGGGGAAGTGATTGCGGCGGATACATTAACAACCTTTAAAAGGCATTTGGCCAAATACACGGACAGGAAAGGATTAGAAGGATACGAGGCAATGGGGTTAGCGTGGATGGACATTTTGGTCGGAATGGACCAGTTTGGGCTGAAGGGCCTGTCTCCGTGCTGTCGGACTCTATGACTCGAACAACCATTGCTTGTTTCCCACTGAATGTTATATTGTACTTTCCCAATTCACTGGAGCTATCTGGATCCTCTAACCTCCAGTCTTCCATGATGTTAAACTAGAAAGTTCAAGCATTCTATATTGTATGCAGACACCGTGTAAAATGCATCTTATTAATGTTATTATTCCTTAAAAGCTGCTTCAGTACAAGGTTATTAATTCTTCCTTCTGACCACACAATACCAAATCCAAAATAACCTGCTCTCCACTTCTCTTCACAACATACTCTACAACCTTATATAAACTTACGGAATTTATTTTTCACAACATGAGCAGTCACTTCGTTAACGCAGTTTAGATTCAACTTGAGACCATCCAAAAAGACTGCGGTATCCACAATACGTGCACATCTAATTTCCAGAGCATATGATGCTGAGATTTTCTGCTAGCATTTTGGTTTTGATATATAACACACCAATATTTGCTTCTCCTTGCTATCTGTAAGCTCTACCTAAACTGATCCTGCGGAAACTGAGGGACAGGTCTGTGTCGTTATTAGTGATAGACCTGGACAAGATATTCATGGGGGCTCACCTCGACACTGAGATGATCTGAAAAAATGTCCTGCAATGCAGGATAAGTATCAATTTCCTCCCCGCTCTGTCAGGATAAGAGTGACCATATACTCTCTGCTCGCTCACACTCACTGTACATCTGTTATAGCACCGCCCCCCCCCCCCCCCCACCGAACAAGGTTCATGCTCCCTCACACTCGCTGTATATCTGTTATAGCATCGACCCCCGAACAAGGCTCATGCTCCCTCACACTCATTGTACATCTGTTATAGCGACGCCCCCCCCGAACAAGGTTCATGCTCCCTTACACTCACTGTATATCTGTTATCGCACCGACCCCCGAACAAGGCTCATGCTCCCTCACACTCACTGTACATCTGTTATAGCACCGACCCCCCTGAACAAGGTTCATGCTCCCTCACACTCATTGTATATCTGTTATAGCACCTACCCCCGAACAAGGTTCATGCTCTATCTCCAAATAAGTGTCAGGCACAACCACTCTCACTATTGAATTCAGTAACTTTCTTCGTCACTTTCTCTGTCACCTACGCAATACACCCACACTAATAATGCTATATGTATACAAAACTGTCGACTGACTCATTCCAGACACCTCACAATTCCCCCCAACACACACCAGCACTAACAGCAGGGTCACCCATTCCCACTCTCACTCCCACCCTCCCTTTCTCCAATTGCAGGAGGAAGAGCCTGGAATAGGACAGAAAGGCAAAGCCGGGCGGTGGAGTGCCCGATATCCATTCGCTCACACTCTCCCCCCGCCATGTGAGTAGGACACTGGTATGAGCCGTAGAGGACTGGGACGCCTCGTGTGGAGATTCTGAAACATCCATGTCCCACCGACCGATTAAGGAGCAATGTCCAGTGAAAGACAATTCTCACTTTAAATCCACTGGCAGTTCCAACGAGAGTACTTTCACTTCCAAAAAAGACACAGATACCTCACTGCACAGAGACGCAGACAGAAAAATACACACACGTATTGGTAAACATCCCAATATGCGAACACGCACAATACTTACAAGGAGATAGGCATACACACACGTAGAAACACACAGAGACATATGAAGTCACATACGAATAGACACAAACACAGTTAGGAAACACACAGACTGATACACAGACAGACAGACATAGGCACACACACACACGGATAACAAGCACATGGACACTCACGCATATATATGTATACACACACACACACACAGAGATGCACACACAAACACATGCAGTCACAGAGGAACAGAAACTAGTGTCATTAAGACGCAAATCGATATGCTTTGGATTAGTAAGGAGATCAAGGATTCTAAGGAGAAGGCAGAAGAATGAGGTTGAGGTACATATAAGACATTATTGAATGGAATTTTAGACTCGATGGGCCGAATGGCCTCATTCTGCTCCTTGCTTTAATGTTCTTGTGGTGTTATGCTATCAGGTGTTCTCTTTCTGAGACAGCAGCAGAGGCTTGTTTTGATACATATTTGATTGGGAAGTGTCAGTGGGAATGTGGGACAGAATTGAAGTCCAGAATGCTTTATCTTTATTTCTAATTATTGTGTCCTTATGTCTGAAAAGATGTGGTGATAACGGATCCCACAATGAAATAAGGATGTTCATTTCACTTTAGTGTTGTGCTATCTGCGGTGTCCTCATGCTCAGGGAGCAGTGAAGACTCGGTTATTGAAGATATTCAACTCTGAGCTAGTGACTGATCTTTACTGGACTGGAGAGTCAATGTTTATTGGGAACAGACAGGAGCTGGATGGTCAGACACAATCGGATCAGCCATGAGCATTCTAAATGGTGCAGCTGAATGACAAACTGCTGCCCCTACTACATGCGCTGTGCCCTCAATCCACCCACGAGGTTGATACAGAGATGTACTGCTCCCCCTACCCCATGTGTTGTTCTCTCAATCACCCCGAGGTTATCATAGAGATATACTGCTGCACCTACCCCATGTGTTGTTCTCTCAATCCACCCTTCGAGGCTGTTACAGAGATATGCTGCTGCCCCTACCCCTTGTGTTGTTCCCTCAATCCAACCCCTCGATACTGTTACAAGGTAGGGGACCACCCCTTTCAGTCAGGCAGGATCATTACAATGAGACGGGAGGACACCATTTTGCCCCTCGAAGAAGTTACACAGGAATAGAGAATGAAGTAATTCAGCTCTTAGAGTACACTACACAGCCCAGGAGGAGACCATTCAACCCACCTTAAGTGCTACACAGGAACGGGGAAGCTATCGGTAACAGGAAATAGATAGTAGTGATCAATGTTTATTTTCAGGTTGCAAAACTGTATCTCGTGTAGTGCTGTAGACATCACGGCGGGATCATCAATGACAAATAATCTGTATCAAAGATCTTGAGGAAGGGAACTGAATGGCGCGAAGCTCAATTAGCGCATCATCAAGATGATCGTTCAAGATGTCGTCAAATGGAGATACTGAGTCTGCAATGTGATACAGACAGGGAAGGTTAGTGAGCAACCCTTCAACAGAAAGAACATAAGGTGAGTTGTCTATTGTGGCAGGAAGGATAAAACAATGGCAAACAATTTAAATGGAGAGAGATTGCAGAACTCTGTGATACAGGCCGTTTCCATGTTCCTGGGACATGAATCATATGAAGTCAGTCTGCAGATGCAGCAGAAGTTAAAGGGAAGGTTAGTGGAATGATACTGTTTCTGGCAAAGATTATCACGTTTAAAGAGGAATGTTTTACTGCATCTGAACGGGGCATTGCTGAGACCACATCGGATACACTGTGTGCAGTTTGGATCACCTAAACTTAAAAAAAGATATAGTTCTTTCAGAAGATTTTCATAGATGTTTCCCTTCACTCATTCCTGGAAGGTAGGTCTTTGATTATGGGGGATTATCTGTTTTGATCTGAGATTATAAATCTTCTTGAACCATACATGACTTTCAGAAAGGTGTTTCAGCTGGATGCATGTTTCCTCTTGTTAAGTAGTTTAAAGCTAGAGAATAAATTTAAGAATAAGATGCATTGATATCAACACACATATTATATAGACTTTGACCGATAGTTACAAATTACACAGACGCATATAAACATGTAATCAGAGGATAAAGCAGGGACTTTTTTTTTCTAATGAAAGGCGCTGTGTACAACAGCGATGATGCACCTTCATATCGTCCATTAACATCCGATCCAGAGAATGCTCCAGGAGAGCACACATGGCCCAGTTTGATGTTCAGTTGACATTATTGTACGGTTCAACACAGAGAGGGAGAAACATGTTCCCTGCCTGAGAAGCAGCAGCTGATTGATTTTCTCTCTTACTTTGTCCCCCCAACCCCCCAATAGCAAAATGTGAGACCATAAAATCCCTGAGTTATCTTCACCACTCGTGAAAGATTCCTGGTGAGGACTCATTGGAATCTCTCCACTGCCGGAAGCAAAGGGTGTTCAGCCAAATCCAACGGTTCCACAAATAAATCCCATTACCAACAGCTTGAGTGAGTAGAATAATGTCAAAGGCAGAATAACATTTGGGACACACTATCTTTTTACCATTTTTTGTGAGTTCAACTCCCTGCATCTCACATTTTTCTCACAAATTACCCTGTCTGAGTCTTAAACAATTGGTCATATCACTAAACTGGCTACATTTAAAATTTGTTGTAACCAGTGGAGGAGTGGGACTGGATAATGACACAGTGACCCTCTCAGATTTGTCGGAACACGAATGAGAAATTCTTATTGGACTGTTCAAGTGGGAATTCCCTTTACCAAACGTTTGTGGTGCCTGGATGTTTGCATTTGTTCAACGTTGTGCTGTATTCAAACATTTGACAGACAAGTGCATGGAGGAAAATGGTATACAGACAGAAATGTGCTGCTGAAGCCACAATCAGATCATCTACGATCTTAGTGCCTTGTGGAGCAGTGACAACGTGTCGAATGACCCACCCCTGCTCCTCAGTCCAATGTTCCTATGTTCAATTCAGCCCCTCAAACCTCCTACACTGGTGCTGACGGGGGCATCTTGCTCCAAACACCTGGTCCACAATAACACAGGATCTCATTCATTCCCTCCAGGTTGTCACACAGTTTGGTGTGGGTTGGAAAATGTTACTTCAAAACCCAGGCTGGGTTCGAAAGACAACTCTGGTCTCTTTACAGAGTGTCTCCTCTCTGTAACTTGTGTTTCATTTGTTGGTCATGGTATAGACCCAGATTCACTGTGAATTCAACCCCCAGACGAATCTTAGTGATCACTCATAAAGTACTTTGCTCTCTCTGATTGGAACGTTCAATAAAGAACGTGCAGGAAAATTACAACCATTAGCTTTGTAATTTCAGAATATAAGGAACAGGATCATGTCGTTCAGTTAATCAAGACATTGTATACGATCATGGCCAATGTTCTGTTCATATTAACTCATCTTTTATGTCCAATTCTTCACAAACTCTCAGCTCTCTGGCAGATCAAAAATCCATCTACCACCTTTTTAAATACTTTCAGTGATGTAGCTCCCCTAGTTCTCGAGACAAGATAATTCCTGACATTCACTACCCTCTGTGTGAGGAAAACACTCCCCACCGTCACCTATTGATATGAACAAGAGGGGAACACAGGGGCTCAGCAAAGAGTGAATAGCCTTGCTATCAAGGCAGTATTTGACTGAGAATGTCATCGGAAGCGCCATCTTATTTGAGCTTAATGAGAATCAGGTGTCCCCTCCCCACTGGCTGGGGTCTTTTCGAGCACAAAGGAAGATGCCTGTTTGGGGGGCGAAAATCTCAATCCCACGACATCCCTTCAGTAGATCCTCAGGGTAGCTTCCTCAGCACAAACATCTTCAGCTGCGTCATCAATGTCTTTCCCCATCATAAGACCGGAAGTGGGGATGGTCACTGAGGGTTACACAATGTTCAGAACATTTTGTCTCCCACTATCTCCTGATACAGTCTGTGTCCGTGTTCAGTAAGACCCAGACAGCATTCAGGCTTGTGCTGTTAAAGTGTCGGTAACATTCATGTAACAGTGCTGTCAGACACAGTTAAAAGAGGAGCTCATTCAACATCTCAAGCTGGTTACATACAGAAATGTGGAAGCCATTCAGCCCATCGAAACTACTGAACAAGAAGAGGGACAGCCCATTCAATAGTCCTGCTTGTTCCACAGGAAGAGAATGGGGTCTGGTCAGTACATCGAGCTGTTAAACAGGATCAGGTAGAGTCTAATCAGACGCTTGAACCTGTTCCATGGGACCTGGAGGAGGCCATTCAGCCCCACAAGATAGTTATACATGAACAGGAGGGTGTCACTGATGCTCCAATACAACAAACCAATGAAGCAGAGACTGCACTCATGGATGGCTGCACGAGGTTCCTCGTGGGTCACTTGTCGGTGGAACTTCTGCTACTTTAACGTGGTTTGCTGGCAGTGAGGAGGGAAGCCAAATGTTTTGTATCAAGTCTCAAAGAGGCATCTTCCATCTCTGAGTAGACAGACACATGTTCTCCATGGAGGTCAGAAGATGATGGGAATAGTTAACTGTTTTAGAATGAAGACATTGTGGCTGCTGTCAGGATTTTGTATAACGTGAAGTTTAGTGTAGGATTGCACTATATTCAAAGTCTGACCCTCTCTCTCTCTCTCTCTCTCACACACACACACACACCCTGTATCGATATAGGGAGTGGGGGTGGGATGAGGGGAACGTCCTCAGAGGCTCTTGTAACCCGAGTAACAACAAGCCATGGATTTAATCACCGTATCAATGTCTGTTTAGAACATCATGAGGGACTGTCCATTCCCCTTAAGTTTCAATGCAATCATCTTTTATTCTCTCACAGCGCTAAAGATAAATCTTCATTCACTCCTGATTTTACCACCATCTCAGGGATTAGTCTGGTGAAATACCTTTGCACTATCTCTGTGGCAGGGCGATTATTTCTTGTAAAGGAAAGAAAATCTGTCCACAATTTCCCAAGACTGCCTCAACAACACTCTCAGGTTTGATCACAATAATTCCTTTTCCTCACTGAGACATCTCATTTTTTTTCCTATGGCGTAAAAAGCCTTTCCTTCTCACTACCCTGCGACTGACGTAGAATTTAAAAGCTTCTGACATCTATATGTGAGCATCAACAAAGTCAACACCAGAGGTGCCACGGGAAATGAACATCACACTCAGGGAAAGACTAAGAAAGAATGCACTTGAAATAAGGAATGATAACCCACCTGAATCGAAATGAGTTGTAGGAATATGGGAAACAGGCAGAGTAGGGAGCTATCTTTTCTTTTGTTCTTCCCTCATGGGTCAGGCCAGTATGTTATGCTGAGCTTGAACTGAGTGAATGGTTCAGCTGTTCCACATGTCAGTAAAGAGTAAAACACATTGCTGTGGGTTTGCAGTCACACAGAGACCTGATCAGGGAAGGATGACCCATTGCCTTCACTAAAGGACATGAGGCACGCCGATGGGCTTTGTATACTTAATGATGATGGTTTCACTTCAATGCTACCAATTTCCTTCATATTAACAGATTATTATTCTGTGGCTCTAGACCATGAGTCAATGACTTGAGCACCATGTATTATCTTCCCGTCAGACAGTTTCTGTGCAGAGAACAAGTTAAACATTTCAAGTGCAATTATTTTGTGATGGACATGTGGTTAGAAGGGGCATGAAACAGGTGATTCCGGATTTAACAGAGGCTCAAATGATGGTTTACTCAGAAGGTGCACTGTGGCTGACGATGAGACGGGGATATCACGATGGTGATATTGGACAGAATTAGCGAGTGGGGAGGATGTGGAGATATTGATCTGTGCAGGGCTAGAAGGATTATGGAGTTTTAGAGTTTCTCCTCGCATATTGATGAGTCATTTGAAAGTAGTAATTTGCTCATTATAATTTCTAAGGAATGGGATTTTTCATTGGAGCTGAAAACGATGACTTCCATCTTTCCTAATGTTAATAACATGAACAATAATTCAGTTTAACCTGCTTTAATAGACAGTTAGAATGACTTACCAGGAACACCAACTATAGCGAGGATGGGATAGTAACCACCTTGAATAACAATCAGTACATCATAGATCCTCCATACTAATGACACGCCAGGTTGGGAAAGCCAGTAAAGACTAGTGGAAAAACTCCTGTCCATGTTGGATCATTCCAGTCGAATGTTCTCAGATTCTGATATCTCCTCCCTGTCTCTCTGGAGCTGCTGATCCCTGTTAGTTCTGTCGGCGATGCACCCACTCATACTATGGGATAACACATTGAACTGAATCCTTAATTAATAAAAGAGGCAAGCCCTCCAGTGACACATTTAGGATCCACGGAGACCGACATTAATCACAGTTACTGAACAAATAGCTGTAGCCAGCGCCTTTCAATTCAATATTGCTTTATTAAAATTCCAAATAATGATTAACATTTATACAATCTGGACTGGATATGCGAGGGTGACTGAGGGAACGAATGTTGAGTCTGATAGATTAATTGTGTGTAACCATTCACTCTGCATTGGATGTGGAAGTAATGCCACATGTTTATCGGAACACCAACATGCTTCTCTGCTTATAAATGGAAACATAGACCCGTAACTACTGCTGAGGCATGACAATATCAGTAAGAGATTGAGAGAACTTTTATAGGCCATGATCTGGAGACAATATGAACCTCAGACAGCGTGGGGTTATAACAGACAGACAGCATTGATATGTTAACAGAGAATTGTACCTAAGGGAAAATGGGGATTCCAGATGTTGGAGAATTCAGTGTAGATAAAGGATGATAGTGGAGAAGACACAATAGGTCAGGCAGCATCCGAGGGGCAAGAGAGTAAACGTTTCAGGCAGGGCCCTTCTTCAGAACTGCGAAGGAGTAAAGAGGCTGAGAGATAAATGAGTGGTGGGGGTAAGGCGAGGGGAAAGGTTGCTGATAGGTAGGCGAAGCTAGAAAGTGATAGTGATAGGTCGGTGGGGAGTTAGAGCCGATCGGAGGGAAGGAAGATGGACAGGTAGGTTCCCACGAGAGGGCGGATTGGAGTCGGAGGGTCGGATCTGGGATCGGGGTCGGTGAGGTGAGATTTGCTAATTAGTGAGTTCAATGTTCATGCCGTGTGTTTGTCGGCTCTTGAGGCATGAGATGAGGTGTTCCTGGCGACATCCTGGTATATATCTTCTGAACTCTCTTCAACTTAATAATCTCCTTCCAATAACAGAACTGATTTAAGTATTGTGTAGTGGGTAGCACCCCTGCCCCTGGATCAGAGCTCTGGATTCGAATCCGTTCCATGAACGTGTGGTAGTTTTTATCTTTGAAAGTTGCCACTCAGGTGGATAGAGCTTGTAAGAAGGCCTATGGTGTATTAGCGTTCATTAGCAGAGGGATTGAATTCAAGAGTCGTGAAGTGATGTTGCAACTGTACAGGACTTTGGTTAGGCCACATTTGGAGTACTGTGTGCAATTCTCGTCGCCTCACTTTAGGAAAGATGTGGAAGCTTTGAAGAGGGTGCAGAGAAGATTTACCAGGATGTTGCCTGGAATGGAGAACAGGTCGTACGAGGATAGGTTGAGAGTGCTAGGCCTTTTCTCATTGGAACGGCGAAGGATGAGGGGTGACTTGATAGAGGTTTATAAGATGATCAGAGGAATAGATAGAGTAGACAGTCAGAAACTTTTTCCCCGAGTACAACAGAGTGTTACAAGGGGACATAAATTTAAGGTGAAGGGGGGAACGTATAGGGGAGATGTCAGGGGTGGGTTCTTTACCGAGAGAGTGGTGGGGGCATGGATTGCGCTGCCTGTGGGAGTGGTAGAGTCAGAATCTTTGGTGACCTTTAAGCGGCAATTGGATCGGTACATGGATGGGTGCTTCAGCTAGGACAAATGTTCGGCACAACATCGTGGGCCGAAGGGCCTGTTCTGTGCTGTATTGTTCTATGTTCTATGTTCACCCTGTTCTGCTGCCATTTAGCAGATATACACGAAAATACACACACACAACCCTCGACCACCACCATGTCTCCTGCCCTGAAACAGATATACACAGAAATACCCACACATATAGAACCCTCTACCACCACCCTGTTTGCTGCCATTAATCAGAGATACACATAAACACACACACACAACCCTCCACCATCACACTCTCTCCAGCGATTAAACAGATAAAACAGAAACACAAACACATCTCGACACCATCACCCTGTCTCCTGCCATTAAACAGACCTGCACAGAAACACACACACACACAACCCTCCACCTGTCTCCTGACATTAAACAGATATACGTAGAAATACACAAACACACAACCGTTAACCACCACATTGTTTTCTGCCATTAAACAGATAAACACAGACACACAAGCACAACCAGCAACCCCCGCTATGTCTCCTGCCATGAAACAGATATACACAGAAGCAAACACATATCACCCTCCACCATCAACCTGCCTCCAGCAATTAAACAGATATACACAGAAACACACACACAACCATCTACGAACACCCTGCCTACTAAACATATATACACAACCCTCCACCACCACCCTGTCAAATGCCAGTAAGCACACAGACACAGAAACACAGACCCTCTACCCTCCAACACCACCCTGTCTCCTGCCATTGAATAGATGTACACAGAAACACACATGCAACCCTCCATGACCACCCTGTCTCCTGACATTGAACAGGTATACAGAGAAACACACACACACCACCATGTCTCCTGCCATTAAGCACACATACGCAGAAACACACACACATACACAACCTCCACCACTAACATGTCACATTCCATTAAGCATTTATATACAGAAACACACACACAGCACCCTCCACCACAACCCTGTCTCTAGCCCTTAAATATACACATTAACAAACACGCACACAACCCACCATGACCATCCTGCATCCTGACATTAAACAGGTAGACACTGAAACCGACACACAACCCTCAACCACTACCCGGTTTCGTGCCGTTAATCAGATATACACAGAAACACACACGCACAACCCTTCACAACCACTCTGTCTCCAGCTCTTGCACAAATATACATGGAAGCACACACACACACAATCCTCCACGACCACCCTGTCTCCTGGCATTAAACAGATATACACAGAAACACACACATAATTCTCCACCACCGCCCTGTTTCCTGCAAATAATCGATTTTACACAGAAGCACAAACACACAACCCTCCACCACCACCAGTCTGTCACCTGTAATTAAGCAGATATATACAGAAAAATACTCACAACCCTGTACCACCACCCTATCACCTTCCATTAAACAGACATACACAGAAAATAAAACACACACACACAAACACCATACCCCCCCACCACCACCAACACTCTGTCTCCTAGCATTAAACAAATACACACACACACCCATCCAACACCACCCTGTCTCCTGCCATGTAAAACATACACGCAGAAACTCACACACACACACACACACACACACACACACACACACACACACACACACACACACACACACACACACACACACACACACACACACACACACACACACACACACACACACACACACACACACACAACACTCCAGGAACACCCTGCCTCCTGCCATTGGACAGACATACACAAAAACACACCCACACACCAAACTGTCTCATGCCATTAACCACATATACACGGAAACACACTCACACACACACACTCACTCACTCAAACCCCCTTGACCACCCTGTCTCCTGTCATCAAATAGTTATACACGGAAATACACACACACGCACAACCTTCCACGGAATTTACAGCTGAGGAAACGGCAGTTTCGATGCAATTAGGCAAGGTTTAGGAAGCATAGGATGGGGAAGGAACCTGCAGGGGATGGGCACATTAGAAATGTGGAGCTTATTCAAGGAAAAGCTGCTGAGTGTCCTGGATAAGTATGTACCTGTCAGGCAGGGAGGAAGCTGTAGAGCACGGGAGCCGTGTTTATGAAGGAAGTGGAATCTCTGGCCAAGAGGAAGAGGGAGGCTTATGTTAGGATGACATGTGAAGGCTCAGTTAGGGCACTTGAGGGTTACAAGGTAGCCAGGAAAGACCTAAAGAAAGAGCTCAGAAGAGCCAGGAGGAGACATGAGAAGTTTTTGGCGGATAGGATCAGGGTAAACCCTAAGGCTTCCTATAGGTATTTAAGGAATCAAAGAATGACAACAGTAAGATTAGGGCAAATCAAGGATATTGATGGGAAGTTGTGTGAGGAGTCAGAGGAGATAGATAAAGCAATAAATGATTATTTTTCGACAGCATTCACTCTAGAAAACGACAATGTTGTCGAGGAGAATACTGAGATACAGGCTACTAGACTATGTGGGATTGAGATTCACAAGGAAGAGGTATTAGAAATCCTGTAGAGTGTGAAAATAGATAAGTCCCCTGGGCCGGATGGGATTTCGCCTAGGATCCTCTGGGAAGCCAGGGAAGTGATTGCCGAGCCTTTGGCATTGATCTTTAAATCGTCATTGTCTACAGGAATAGTGCCAGAAGACTGTAGGATAGCAAATGTGGTTCCCCTGTTCAAGTAGGGGAGTAGAGACAACCCTGGTAATTATAGACCGGTGAGCCTTACTTCAGTTGTTTGTAAAGTGTTGGAAAAGGTTATAAGAGATAGGATTTAAAATCATCTAGAAAAGAATAAATTGATTATGGATCGTCAGCACGGTTTTGTGAAGGTCCCTCACAAACCTTATTGAGTTCTTTGAGAAGGTGACCAAACAGGTAGATGAGAATAAACCGGTTGAGGTGGTGTATATGGATTTCAGCATTGCGTTTGATAAGGTTCCCCACAGTAGGCTATTGTACAAAATGTGGAGGAATGGGATTGTGGGACATATAGCAGTTTGGATCAGTAATTGGCTTGCTGAAAGAAGACAGAGGGAGGTGGTTGATGGGAAATGTTCATCCTGGAGTCCAGTTACTAGTGATGTGCCGCAAGGGTCGGTGTTGGGTCCACTGCTGTTCGTGATTTTTATAAACGGCCTGCATGAGGGAGTAAAAGGGTGAGTTAGTAAATTTGCAGACGACACTAAGGTCGGTGCAGTTGTGGATAGTGACGAAAGATGTTGTAGGTTACAGAGAGACATAGATCAGCTGCAGAGATGGGCTGAGAGGTGGCAAATGGAGTTTAATGTGGACAACTGTGAGGTGATGCACTTTGGTCCGAGTAACCGGAATGCAAAGTACTGGGCTAATGGTAAGATTCTTGGTTGTGTAGATGAGCAGAGAGATCTCGGTGTCCAGGTACACAGATCCTTGAAAATTGCCACCCAGGTTGACAGGGTTGTTTTAGCTTTTAACAGAGGGGTCGAGTTCTGGAACCAAGAGGTTATGCTACATCTGTACAAAACTCTGGTGCGGCTGCACTTGGAGTATTGTGTACAGTTCTGGTCACCGTATTATAAGAAGAATGTGGAAGCTTTGGAATGGGTGTAGAGGAGATTTACTAGGATGTTGCCTGGTATGGAGAGAAAGTCTTTCGAGGAAAGTCTGAGGGATTTGAGGCTGTTTTCATTGGAGAGAAGAAGGTTGGGATGTGACTTAATAGAGACAGAAAATCAGAGTGTTAGATATTGTGGACAGACAGAGCCTTCTTCCAAGAATGGTGACAGTGAGCTCGAGGGGGCATGGCTTGAAATTGAGGGGTGACAGATATAGGACACATGTAAGTGATAGTTTCTTTCCGCAGAGAGTAATAAGGGTAAAGTGAGGTCTGCAGATGCTGGAGATCAGAGCTGGAAATGTGTTGCTGGAAAAGCGCAGCAGGTCAGGCAGCATCCAGGGAACAGGAGAATCGACGTTTCGGGCATAAGCCCTTCTTCAGGAATGAGGAAAGTTTGTCCAGCAGGCTAAGGTAAAAGGTAGGGAGGAGGGACTTGGGGGAGGGGTGTCGGAAATGTGATAGGTGGAAAGAGGTCAAGGTGAGGGTGAAAGGTCAGACTGGGGTGGGGGCGGAGAGGTCGGGAAGAAGATTGCAGGTTAGGAAGGCGGTGATGAATTCGATGGATTTGACTGAGACAGGGTGGGGGAGGGGAAATGAGGAAACTGGTGAAATCCGAGTTCATCCCTTGTGGTTGGAGGGTTACTAGGCGGAAGATGAGGCGTTCTTCCTCCAACCGTCGTTTTGTTGTGGTCTGACGATGGAGGAGTCCAAAGACCTGCATATCCTTGGTGGAGTGGGAGGGGCAATTGAAATGTTGAGCTACAGGGTGGTTGGGTTGGTTGGTCCGGGTGTCCCAGAGGTGTTCTCTGAAACGCTCCACAAGTAGCCGGCCTGTCTCCCCAATATCGAGGAGGCCACATCGGGTGCAGAGGATGCAATAGATGATGTGTGTGGAGGTGCAGGTGAATCTGTGGCGGATATGGAAGTTTCCTTTGGGGCCTTGGAGGGAGGTGAGGGGGGAGGTGTGGGCGCAAGTCTTGCACCTCCTGCGGTTGCAGGGGAAGGTGCCGGGAGTGGAGGTTGGGTTGGTGAGGGGTGTGGATCTGACGAGGGAGTCACGGAGGGAGTGGTCTTTCAGGAATGCTGATAGGGGAGGGGAGGGAAATATATCCTTGGTGGTGGGGTCCGTTTGGAGGTAGCGGAAATGACGGCGGATGATGCGCTGTACATGGAGATTGGTGGGGTGGTAGGTGAGGACCAGTGGGGTTCTGTCCTTGTGGCGGTTGGAGGGGCGGGGCTCAAGGGCGGAGGAGCGGGAAGTGGAAGAGATGCGGTGGAGGGCATCGTCGACCATGTCGGGTGGGAAATTCCGGTCCTTGAAGAAGGAGGCCATCTGGGTTGTGCGTTTTTGGAACTGGTCCTCCTGGGAGCGGATGCGGCGGAGTCGAAGGAATTGGGAGAATGGGATGGCGTTTTTACAGGGGGCAGGGTGGGAGAAGGTGTAGTCCAGGTAGCTGTGGGAGTCGGTCGGTTTGTAGTAGATGTCCGTGTTGATTCGGTCGCCTGAGGTAGAAATAGAAAGGTCGAGGAAGGGGAGGGAGGAATCTGAGACTGTCCAGGTGAATTTGAGATCGGGGTGCAAGGTGTTGGTGAAGTGGATGAACTGTTCAACCTCCTCGTGGGAGCACGAGGCGGCGCCGATACAGTCATCGATGTAGCAGAGGAAAAGGTGGGGTTTGGGGCCAGTGTAGTTGCGGAAGATGGATTGTTTCACATATCCTACGAAGAGGCAGGCATAGCTGGGGCCCATGCGGGTGCCCATGGCTACCCCTTTCGTTTGGAGGAAGTGGGAGGATTGGAAAGAGAAGTTGTTCAGGGTGAGGACCAGTTCAGTCAGTCGAAGGAGGGTGACAGTGGAAGGGTACTGGTCGGTACGGCGGGAAAGAAAGAAGCGGAGGACTTTGAGTTCTTCGTGATGGGGGATGGAGTTGTACCGGGACTGGATGTCCATCGTGAAAATAAGGCGTTGGGAACCGGGGAAGCGAAAATCATGGAGCAGGTGGAGGACATGGGTGGTGTCCCGAACGTAGGTGGGGAGTATTAAGGGTATGCAATGCTTTGCCTGCAACGATAGTAGATTCGCCAACTTTATGTACATTAATTCGTCATTGGACAAGCATATGGATGTACATGGAATAGTGTAGGTTAGATGGACTTCAGATTCGTATGACAGGTCGGCGCAACATTGAGGGCCGAATGGCTGTAATAATCTATGTTCTATGTTCTACGAACACCCTGCCTACTGACCTTAAACAGATATACGCAAAAACGCACATGCTTACACAACCGTCCACCACCACCCTGTCTCCTGCCAGTAAGCACATAGACACAGAAACACAGACACTGTACACTTCACCACCACCCTGTTTCCTGCCTTTAAGCAAATATATACACAAACATACATACACACACACATTCCTCGACCACCACCCTGTTTCCTGCCGTTAATCAAATATATACAGAAACACACACGCAAAACCCTCCACCACACACTCTCTCCAGCCCTTAAAACAGATACACACAGAAACACGCACAAAACCCTATACCACCACCCTGTCTCCTGCCCTTAAACAGATATACACAGAAACACACATACATACAGATCGCTCCACCGCCACTCTGTTTCCTGCAATTAATCAGATATACACAGAAACAGACACACACAACCCTCCACCACCACCAGTCTGTCTTCTGCCATGAAGCAGATACATACAGAAAACATAAACAAACCTGCATCATCACCCTAACACCAGCATTAAACAGACAGACACAGAAAAAAACACACACAATCAACCCTCCACCAACACTCTGTCTACCAGCATTAAACAGATACACACACACACACACACACACACACACACACACACACACACACACACACACACACACACACACACACACACACACACACACACACACACACACACACACACACACACACACACACACACACACACACACACACACACACACACACTTCCACCACCAACCTGCCCCTTATCAGTAAGCACATGGACACAGAAACACAGACATCTACCCTCCACCACCCTGTCTCCTGCCATTAAAAGGATATACGCAGAAACACCCACACACACAACACTCCATGAACATCTTGCCTCCGGCCATACACCCACACACCAAACTGTCTCGTGCCATTAAGTACATATACACAGAAACACACACGCACACTCACTCAGACCTCCTTGACCACCCTGTCTCCTGTCATCAAACAATTATACACGGAAATGTACACACACAATCATCCACGAACACCCTGCCTACTGCAGATATATACAGAAACACACATGCACAAACCTCCACCACCACACTCTCTCCAGCCCTTAAAACAGATATACACAGAAACACGCACACAACCCTATACCATCACCCTGTCTCCTGCCCTTAAACAGGTATACACAGAAACGCACATACATACACAATCCTCCACCACCACCCTGTTTCCTGCCATTAAATAAATATACACAGAAACACACACAGGCACAACATTCCTGAAACAACGTGCTTCCTGCCATTGAGCAGATATATGCAGGAACACCCACACAATCCCCCCATGACCACCCTGTCTCCTGCCATTAAACAGATATACACAGAAACACACACACACAACCCTCCACCACCACCCTGTTCTCCTGCCATTGAGCAGATATACACAGAAAGACACACTCACACAACCCTCTACCACCACCCTGTCTCCAGCCCTTAAATAGATATACACAGAATCACACGCACACCCCTCAACGACAACCCTATCTCCTGCCATTAAACAGGTATACACAGAAACACACACACGCACAACCCTCCACCACCACCCTGATATCCTTCCATTGAGCAGATATACACAGAAATACACACACGCAGCCTTCGACCACCACTAGTCTGTCTCCTGTCATTACGCAGATAATTGCAGAAAAAACAAACACAATCCTGCACCACCACCCTATCACCGACCATTAATCAGACATACACAGACAACCCTCCTCAACACTCTGTTTCCAGGCATTAAACAGATATACACAGAATTGGCTGGCTGACAGAAGGCAGAGAGTGGCTGTAAATGGAAAGTATTCTGCCTGGACAACAGTGTTGGAGTGGGGTCTCACAGGGCTCTGTACTTGGGCCTCTGCTCTTTGTAGTTTTTATAAATGACTTGGATGAGGAGGTTGAGGGGTGGGTTAGTAAATTTGCAGATTACACAAAGCTTGGAGGTGTCGTCGATAGTATAGACGGCTACTGCAGGCTGTAGCGCAACATAGACAGAATGCAGAGCTGGGCTGAGAAATGGCCAATTGAGTTCATGCTGGATAAATGCGAAGTGATGCATTTGGAACTCGAATGCTGAATATAGGATTAAAGACAGGATTCTTGGCAGTGTGGAGGAACAGAGGGATTTGGGTGTGCAAGTACATAGATCACTCAAAGTTTCCACACTAGTGGGTAGGGTTATGTAGAAAGCATATGGTGTTTTGGCTTTCATTAACAGGGGGATAGAGTTTAAGAGCCGTGAGGTTTTGCTGCAGCTCTACAAGTCCCTGGTGAGGCAATACTTGAAATATTGTGTCCAGTTCTGGTTGCCCTAGCATAGGAAAGATAAAGAGGCTTGGGAGAGGGTGCAAAGAAGGTTTACCAGGATGCTACTTGGACTGGAGGGCTTGCCTTATGAAGAAGGGTTGAGTAGGCTCGGACTTTTCTCTCTGGAGAGATGAAGGAAGAGAGAAGACCTGATAGAGGTGTACAAAATAATGAGAGAAATAGATAGAGTCAATAGCCAGAGAATTTTCCCCAGGACAGGATTGACTGGTACAAGAACTCATAGTTTGAAGATATTAGGAGCAAGGTTTTAAGGAGATGTCAGAGGTAGGTTTCTCTTACACAGAGAGCTGTGAATGCATGGAATGCGTTACCAGTGGTAGTGGTGGAAGCAGAGTTATTGGGGACTGCTGGACATGCACATGGATAGCAGTGAGTTGAGGGGTGCGTCGATTGTTATTATATTTTACATTAGGCCTAAATCTCAGCACAACATCGTGGGTGAAAGAGCCGGTTCTGTGCTGTACTTTCTATGTTCTATGTTTTCTGACAAGGGTGAGTCGACCTCTGACCAACTAATGCCAACTGCAAAAGATATTGAAAGACTCCATTGAGTTGCAAAGGTGTCAGCACTATAAGTATGCTTTGGTCATTGTTCATTTTCTTTTCCTAGATGGGTTGAAGCTTACCCCACTTCCAACGCTACTGCTAAAACTGTTGTAAATATTTTACTCAAGGAGATTATTACCTGCTTTGGTATTTGCTTTTGTCTACTTTCTGACAATGCCCCCCCCCCCCCCCGCCACCCCCATTTTATTGGAGATATCAATGAGGAATTATGGTCTCATTTTGGGATCCACCACCAACTTCATTGTGCCTATTGCCCACAGGCTGAAGGGATCGTGGAGCATTGTGACCAGAGTATGAAAACTAAACTTACAAAATGGACTTCTGAGACAGGTCTTTCCTGCGTTAGGTGGTGCTGCTGGTATTGTTCCACCTACAATGAACTCCTGTGGGGAAAATTTGCTTCTCCCCAGCCGAAGTCATCGAAGGTAGAGCTGTCATCTCGCCTTGGAATGACGCTTCCTCCCCTATTCCTTTCAAACACATATGTCCTCATGTGTTCTTTCTTTGACCAATGTTTTGTGAGGTCTTCACTCTAAGGTCTGTGCTGCTTATGAGAAACTCCCCTTCCTCAACAATATCCCAATTGTTGGATGTCCTAACTCTTTTATTCTCATCATGATTTGGACAAGCCGCAGCCTCCAACCTCAATGTCAAGGGCCCTTCCAGGTTCTCCTCACCAGCCTAACTGCTGTTAAGCTCCCCGGCATTCAGCCTGGGTTCACCTTCATCATTCCAAGATCATTAGATGAGCCGCTTCCGGGGTGGGGTGTGGATTGTGGGGGTGGTGATGATGGAGATGGAGACAATGGGGAACTGGAAGACGAACCGGAATCAGTTGGTAACAAACCAGTCTACCTTTATATAGTTACATGTTTCGAATCGTAATTCTTCTTCTGTTTTACAAACCCTAATCCTTAATGCACAACGACCATTTTGATGAAGATCGAACTTACCATGTTACGTGGACTCGTCGCCGGCATTAGTGCTGAAGAGGGGGCTGTTTACCCGTGTGATCCTGAACACCCAGAGACTGTGTACCGTTCAAGCTGAAATGATGTCCTTATGTGCCCGAGAAACTGATTCCTTCGATGCATGGAATGTTACCAAGAATGACTGCCGCAATGGTCAACTGCACCAAGAAAAGCGGACAGTTCATTTACAGAATATGTCTGAATGGTCTTTACCCTGTCAAGGTGTTTTGTGCCAGTTTGATTTCAGTTGTCCTTTCGGTGTTCCTGGTAAGTGTTATCCCTACTCAATGAGGCCTAAATCAGCACGTCACAAAAGAGAAAGGGAGAGATGTCGTCCTTCACTAAAAATTTGCTTTTGCAAAATCATCATAAAATATTCAGCCAGCATGAAGTCGTCTGTTACGCCCTCACATCAGCAAAGGGCTCTTTGAACCCTTTCCTCCTCCTGGATCCCAACTACTGAGTATGGAATACCTGTTAGGCATTTATCGGATATAATCTTTCCTTTGATTATTACTTATCCCCACCTGCTAGCCTGTGGAATTCTTAGAATAATTCCGGGGAAGTCTATCCAATTTGTTACAACAGGATGGAGATGCACTTAAGTGAATGTGACTATGTGTATTCCATGTGCCTTGGTCCAATGTACCAACTGCTACTGCTTCCCTGTGGCGCCTCTCATCTCATGCATATGCATACTGGAGGAGTGTGTCTCTGTCATTGTGGATATTCAGGCTCTTTGTGGTATTTAATGGCACACATCTTACTATGAGACCCCGAACAGCACCTCCATCTTCTCAATTGTGGGATGGAAGGAACTAGTCTGGGACAATAATCACATCTCTTACTGAAAGACCCACCACTTTCTATTGAACAGCTTTCACCCTAAGAGCCCAGTGCGACCATATTTTGCAGCTATGGACTACCCATACTTTCAGGGAGTCACAAAGACAGGCCTGCTTCATATTGGGAAGCCCCCTCCATTATCTAAACTAAACCGGAATATTATTTTTGTCAGTCAAAACAAAGCGACTGTCTTCATTGTTCTTAATGAAATTGGTAATCGTTGTGATGTAGCTTTAGGGGCAGTTTTCATAACTTCTGTTCCCTGCCCAACTACCTGGGAATGGGGCTGGGGTTTCCCTACTAAACGTTCACTTTGACCTGTATTCTGCGCACATTGGAGGGGTGGTATGGCTTTGGGTAACAGTAAAGCACAGCTTCTGGCTTATACATTTCTCAGTACCTTTTCCTGAGGAGGATCTGCAGGAATTATTAGACATCAAAATTGAAACTATCTTATTTGTGGTCTAACCCGATTGGGCAAGGAGATCGCTTGGACTTAGCAGGAGGTAAGGACATGCTCTTAGAATTACGTCTATCTCCTCAGCAAAACTGGTATGCCCTCGACTACCTACACGGCAAAGAGGGTCGGGCTTGTTCCATAGTAAAGGGAAAGTGTATGGTGGGGATTACTGACCTCATAGACAACATTTCCAAGCAGGTAGGTAACATCTTCACCTTCGACAATCAAATGATAGAAACCACTGCATGGCGAGATGATGTGGACTGCTCTATCCACGAGTGTCCCCCGAGAGCAATATGGTGTGGGATGGTATAGCTCAGAGTGTTCCCTTGACAGTGACATGGTGTGGGCTGTTGTAGCCCGGAGTGTCCCCCTGACAGTGACATGGTGTGAGCTGATGTAGCACAGAGTGCCCCCTGGCAGTGACGTGATGTGGGCTGGTGTAAGCCGGAGTGTCACTGTGTCACTGACTTAAATGGAGTGTCATTGAGTCATAGAGTGATCGAGCATGGAAACTGGCCCTTTGGCCCAAAGCTGGTCCGTGCTGACCATGCTGCCCACTCAACTAATTCCAATTGCACACATTTGAACCATATCGCTCTCATCCGTTCCCATCTATTTATCAATTCATTTTTCAACATGTTGCTATTGTACCTGCCTCAACCACTTTTTCTGGCAGCCCATTCCATTTCAAAAACATTCTGTGCATAATGAAGTTGCCCCTCAGGTCCTTCTTAAATCTTTACCCTCTCACCATAAAACTATGCCCTGCAGTTTTCCTTCCCTCATCTCTGGGAAAATGACTCTCCACATTCTTCCTATCTATGGCCATCATGATATTATGCATCTCCATAAAAACACCCCCTCATTTTCCTACGTTCCAAGGGATGATATCCGAACCTGGCCCACCCCTCCTTATATCGCTGGCCTATTAGTCCTGACAACATCCTTGTAAAACTTCTTTGCACTCTTTTCAGGTTAATAGGATGACCAAAACTGTACACAATACTCCAAATGTGGCTTCACCAACGACTTACAGAATGGTAGCATAATGTCCCAACTCCTATATTCAATGTTTTTAACGATGAAGGCCAGCATGCTAAATGCCTTCTTTACCACCCATTCTACCCGTGATGCCTCTTCCAGTGAAATATGGACTTGTGGTCCGAGGTCCCTATGTTCCACAACACTCCTCAGAACTTAACCATTTACTGTATTAGCCCTATCTTTGTTTTACTTTCCAAAGTGTAACACCTCCCACTTATTTGTATTTAATTGTAGTTGCCAATCCTCAGCTCACTTTCCCATCAGATTAAAATCCCTCTATTATTTCAGATAACGTTCATTGCTATCAGCGATACCTCCTAATTTTGTATAATCCATAAATGCAGTAATCTTGTTGGGAGTACTTGGAGTATGTTGTGCAGTTTTGGGCCCCGTATCTCAGAAGAGATGTACTGGCCTTGGAACGTGTTCATAGGAGTTTCACGAGAATGGTCCCAGGAAAGAAAAGCTGGACATATGAGGAAACTTTGAGGACTCTGGATCTTTACTCAATGGATTTTAGAAGGATGAGGGGAGATCTAATTGAAACCTACCGAATACAGAATAGTCTGGACAGAATAGATGTTGTGAAGATGTTTCCATTGGTAGAATAGACTAGGACCCGAGGGCACAGCCTTAGAGTAAATGGAACAGCTTTAAGAACGGAGATAAAGAGAAATCTCTTCAGCCAGAGAGCGATGAATCCATGGAATTCAATGCCACAGAAGGCACGTTAATGAGTATATATAAAACTGAGATGGACAGGTTCTTGATTGTCAAGGGGATCAAGGGTTAGGGCGAGAAAGCAGAAGAATGGGGTTAAGAAACTTACCAGGTATGATTGAATAGTGGAGCAGACTCGATGGGCTGAATATTTCAATTTCTGCTCCTGTGTCTTATGGCCCTCATCATGCCTTGTATATTCACATTCAGAACATTTATGTAAATAACAAATAACAAAGGTCTCAGCACCGACACCTGTGGCACACCATTAGTTATAGACCTCCAGTCTGAGAAACAATCTTCAACCATCATCCTCTGCTTCTTACCATCGAGCCAATTTTCAATCCAATTAGCTAGCTCTCTCTGGATCGCATGTCACCTAAACTCACTGACTAACCTGCCGTATGGGACCTTGTCAATCGTCTTACTAACGTCCGTATACAGATCATCCATTGTCCTACCCTTATCCATTCTCACGGTAATCTCTTTGAAACAATTTAAAAGATTTGTCAGACATAATTTCCCGCACACAAATCCATGCTGACTGTTTCTAATCAGACCTTGCATTTACAAATGTTGGTTCATCCTGTCTCTCATTATCGTCTCCAATATCTTGCCTAACACTGACGTTTGGCTCACTGACTAAGAGCTCCCTGGCTTGTCTTTGCAACCTTTCTTAAACAATGGAACCGCTCCAGTGGCAAACGATGAAGCAAATATCTGTGCAAAGTCCTCTGCAATTACTTCCCTAGCCTCCCATAACATCCAAGGATGGAAATGTTCTTGCCCAGGGGATTTATTCACCTTATTGTGCTTTCAGGTAGCAAATGCCTCCACTCTGGTAATATATATGCGGGCCAAAACATTCCCACTTCTTTTCCTTATTTTCTTAGTATGCATCATTTGCTCCTGAGTAGACATGGAGGAGAAATATTCATTAAACAATTCCCCCCACCTCCTGATGATTCCACACAAGCGCAGCCATGCTTATTAGTGAGGGGACCTATTCTATCCTGAGTCACGCTTCTACTCTTAATATGGCGAGAGAACCTCTTGCGATTATCTTTCACCTGTTCTGAGAGATCCATGTCATGTTTTGGGGCTTCTGATTCCCCTCTTAATGGTGCTTCTACACTTTATTTAGTCATCTAAGGATTGACTTAAGCCCGATATCTGAAACCCAATGTATGCCTTCTTTATTGTCCTTAACAGATCCTCAATATCCCTCGCCAGCCAAGGATCCTCCTCAACCACCGTCTATCTAATGAAAATAATCCTAATTTGTTCAATCTCCCTTCATGGCTGGCACCCTACATACCAGGCAACATCCTGGTGAACCTCCTCTGCACCCTCTCCAAAGCATCAGCATCGTTTTGCTCGTGTGGCGACCAGACTGTATGCAGTATTCCAAATGTGGCTGAACTAAAGTCTTATAGAACTGTAACACTACCTGCAAACTCTTATATTTAATACCCGGTCCAATGGAGGAAACCATGCTGCACACCTTCTTCACCACTCTACTGATCGCCTTGCCACCTTCAGGGAACAATGGACCTGAACACCTAGATGTCTCTGTACATCAATTTTCCCCAATACTTTTCTATTGACTGTATAGTACGCTCTTGGATTTGATCGTACAAAATGCATCGCCTCATATTTGTCCAGATTGAACTCCATCTGTCATTTCTCTGCCCATCTCTCCATTCTACCTATATTCTGCTGTATTCTCAAACAGTCCCCTTCACTGTCTGCTACTCCACCAATCTTCGTGTCACCTGAAAACTTGCTAATGAAACAAGTTACACCTTCCTCCAAATCATTTATGTATACCACAAAAAAAAAAACAATGTCCCAGCAAGGACCCCTGTGGGACACCACTAGTCACAGATCTCCATTTTGAGAAGCTCCCTTCCAATATTACCCTCTGTCTCCTGTTGCCTAACCAGTTCTCTATCCATCTAGCTAGACCACCTATGCAATTTCACCTTCCTCATCAGCTTACCATGGGGAAACTTATCGAACAGGAGAATCAACGTTTCGGACATAAGCCCTTCTTGGATTCTCCTGTTTCCTGGATGCTGCCTGACCTGCTGCGCTTTTCCAACAACACATTTTCAGCTCTGATCTCCAGCATCTGCAGACCTCACTTTCTCCTCAAACGTATCGACCGCCTTACTAAATTCCACCTGTATGACATCTATATCCCTTCCCTCATTAATCAACTTTGTCACCTCTTCAAACAATTATATTAAGTTTGTAAGCCATTACCTTACCTGCAGAAAACCATGCTACCTAGCACTGAGAAATCATTTTATTCCAAATGGGTATATATCCATTCTCTCAGTATCTTCTCCAGTAGCTTCCCTACCACTGATGTCAGGCTCACAGGTCTGTAATTTGCTGGATTATTCCTTAAACAAGGAGACGCCATTAGATATTCTCCATTCCCCAGGGACCTCCCCCGTGTTCAAGGAAGCTGCAACAATATCTGTTAAAGCCTCAGCTACTTCCTCTCTCGCTTCCCTCAGTAACCTTGTGTAGATCCCATCCAGACCTGGGGCCTTATCCTTCTTGATGTCTTTTGAAAATCACAACACTTCCTACTTCCTTACGCAGGCTTGACCAAGTGTAATCAAAGATCTAACCTCAACATCCACCAAGCCCCTCTCCTTGGTGAATACTGATGCAAAGTACTCATTAAGAATCTCTCCCGATTTCTCTGCCTCCATGCATATCTTTTCTACTTTGTCCTTGAGTGGGCCCTTTCTCTAGCTACCCTCTTGATCGTTATATATGACCAAAAAGCTTTAAGGTTTTCCTTAATCCTGCTGGCTAAGGATATCTCATGACCCCTTTTCGCCTTCTTAATTCCTCACTTCAGATTGGTCCTACGTTCACAATATTCTTCCAAGGCTTCCTATATCTTTACTCACCTAGACATTATGTACACATTCCTTTTTCCGTTTAGCTCGTCTCACAATATCACTTGTCATCCATGGTTTCCTAACCTTTCCATTTCTATCCATAATTTTCATAGGAACGTATCTCCCCTCCTGAACACTAATTAATCTCTCTCCAAAAGCCTCCCACATTTCAAATAGGGATTTCTCTTCAAACAGCTGTTCCCAATCCTCGTTCCCCAGCTCTTGCCGAATTTTGCTATAGTTGGCCTTCCCCCAGTTTAGCACTCTTCCTTTAGGACCACTCTCATCTTTCTCCATGACTACTGTAAAACTAAAGGAATTGTGATTATTATTCCCAAAGTAATCCCCCACTGTAACTTCCACCGCCTGGGTGGGCTCAGTTCCCAACACCAGGACTGGCATGGCCGCTTCCCGAGTTGAACTATTTCGACGCTGCTCGAGAAAATGCTCCTGGATGGTCCTTACAAATTCTGCTCCATCGAGACCTCTAACACTAAGTGAATCCCAGTCAATGTTGGGAAAATTAAAATCTCCTATCACCACCATCCTGTTGCTCCTACATCTTTCTGTGATCTATCTACACATTTATACCTTGATCGGTGTCAGGAGGCCTGTAGTACAATCCCAGCATTGTTACTGCACCCTTACTATTTCTGAGCTCTGCCCATATTGCCTCATTGCTCGAATCCTCCATGGTGCACTCCTTCAGCACAGCTGTGATATCTTCTTTGACCAGTGATGTTTGTCATCCACCCCTTTTCCCTTCCTCTCTACCCCGCCTGAAGCATTAATGTCCTGGGATATTTAGTTGCCAATCACGCCATTCCCTCAAACAAGTCTCAGTAACATCAATAACATTATATTCCCAGGTACTATTCCAAGCCATAAGTTCATCTGCCTTACCTATTATACTTCTTGCATTAAAACTACAAGTCCCTCTGTGTTCATCCTCTGCTTCCTGCCTCCTCTTCCCCTCAGTTATGCCGATTTCATTATCTAATTACTTAGGCTTTAGTTACTACCTCCTTTCTGTTCACCAAACAGATTTGTTTCCTGATCCCCTGCCACATTAGTTCAAACCCTTCCCAACAGTGTTAGCAAATGCACTCCATCGAACATTGGCTACACAATGTCGATATCGACCATCTACCAGATGTAGACTGTCCAATTTGTAATAGTCCCACCTCCCCCAGAACCGGTCCCAATATCCCAAACATCCTTCCTGCACCATCTCTCAAGACAGACATTCTTCCTGATTATTCGATAATTCCTACGCTGACGAGCACTTGACACTGGTAGCATTCCTGAGATTACTACCTCCGTGGTCCTACTTTGTTCAGTTGGCTCCTAACTCCCTAATTTTTTCTTGTAGGACCTCATGCCGACGGCACATTAATGTAGGGAGAGATCATTCAGGCACATAAAGTATACTATGTTAGACTGATGAATGCACTCTGTAACCCCAAATAATGATGAGCTTGTTCATGTTGATCATGTTTTTTTGAATGTCCTGCGCATTGTAACCTGCACGCCTTACTCTGTCCAAGTTTATTTTTCACCCTGTGATCTGTGTGTCCTTGCTTACTGTCATCTGCCTGTACTGCTCGCAAATAAAGCTTTCACTGGACTTAGGCACATGTGACAATAAATCTAATAAATTAATTATTTCTCACCCTAACAGTGTCTCTTTTAGAAATATGTGATCGTCGCTAACCCTCACATTTCAGCGCAATCATCCCTCTTTGTCTCCTAGCCGTACAGATTAAATACTCAGTTCCATCACTGTCTCCTCATGGACTCATCACCTCATGGATTAGCCTGCTAATACTTGCTTGAGTTGTGTCTGTGTTAATGAGATCGTGCCTTACAAAGGAGATCATATCTCTTCACAGTGCCCCAAATACTCTCTCATCAAGCCCTACAAATACGGGAAGACGGCTTTACTTATGCACTTGAATCATATTACAATGTAAGGCAGCATACTATATAAGGTGCTAATACTTACGGCCTTGGATGTGCTATTTTTGGTGACTCATGAACAAGGACTTTCAGGTCCTTTTGAAAAACAACACTTCTCAACCTTGTACTATTTAATCAAACAAAATGAGATGCATGCTGTTTATTTCTCACATCCAAATCATTTCTATGCCTTGCAAATTGTTGTGGTTTAAACACCGAAACTTGTGATATCCCATGAGTAACTGTCTTCAATCCATAAAAGTGCAAGAAGCTCAGCATTGCTTCCACTGACCAATTCTCAATCCATGTGGTATATCCTGATCACCCCGTCTGCATCTTACCAATGAACTCTAACTCCCTTTGCTCACTTGTTAGCAACAATGTAAAAAAAGTATTCTGCAAATTCAAATACACCACTCCCACTGGTTCTCTTTTGTGGATGTATCAACTAACACAAACTCCATAGGTTTCTCAACGATGATTTCCGGTTTCTAAGTCTAAGCTGACTGTACCAAGTCACATCATGGCTTCCCAAGTGTCGAGTTATAAAATTTCTCATAAAAGGTTCTAATATTTTCCTCAGACCGAACATCAAGGTACCTTTTTTTTTGTTTTACCTCCCACGCCGGGTTTAAATATTTAGGATTACAATAACTACTTTCCAGTCTGCAGGAACGAGAAATTCCAGAGTCCAAAGAAATTTGTAGGGTAATCAATACTTCCTTCTTGTCGTTACAACTTTTAAAAGACATTTGGATAAGTATATGAATAGGAAAGGTTTGGACGGATATGGGCCAAGTGCGGGCAGGATATACTAAGTTAGTTTGGAATTGGTATAGTTAGCATGGACTGGTTGGACCGAAGCGTCTGTTTCTGTCCTGTATGACTCTATAACTCATTCACTAGCTGTAATTCCACTTCCCTGAAAACTCGCATGGAACTCATTTGGTGCAGTAACTTGCCAACCTTCAATTCAATTAGTGTTTGAGTAAGTTCACTTTATTACTTCTAATCATGTTTTTATTTTCACCAGTCAATCGGTCCCATATTATATGTAGAAGATTTTCAGTACCTTCCATTATGGAGACAGCACGAAGGTATTACCCTCAGCAGCAGGAAGAGATGGATTCCTTCACTGTGTGAATACGTTGGAACACTGCAATTGGGAGATGATGGACGTGACACCCACTCCTGCTCAGAAAGTTCCCGAATCAAGACAGTTCAATGAAACTGTCACTTCCTGGTCACTGACAGCACAATCCTCTCCCTCGTGTGAGGTTACAGGTTATACTGAAATTCATTTTAGTATCAAACTGACTTCACACTTTGCACCTGACATAGGTCCAGGTCGAGGTAAGAAAAAGTATGTGATCAAAATATGTGTAACGAGAAGAGTTGCCAGAAGAGAATTGTAATTGGAAAGGTGTGGATGATGGTTTATTCAGAAACAGTGTTGAGGCAGAAGTGAAGACTGGGGATATTGTGAAGGTGGGAGAGGACAGGTTTTGAGGTAGACGGAATATTGAGATATAAATCAGTTCAGGATAAAATGGGGTAATCGTCATTATGAACACTTTCGTTTCTCCTCAGATGTTATATGTTCCTGCTTCTGGTGTTCCAACTTGTTTCAGTTAATCCATTTTCGACCAGGAAACATATGCTGGGTTCTGTCAACAGTTGGTGCCTGTCATATTGATGGAGATAAAAGTTCTGGCATCAAATCCAGGATTTCACCAGATTAATCTGTTGCACATATACTGTACAAAGGACCACAGTACAAAGGAATTGTCAAACCAAATACGGAAGCACATCTAATTTTATCAATCATGTAGACTTCCCTATTTTTACTTCTCCACGTCCATATTCTCTCTCTCTGTCACTGTCTTTCCATCTAGTTAATAAATCCTCCAATCGTTCTTCGTGTCCAATGTCACAATCCTCCCTTCTTCAGTTTACATCTAATGCTCACTTTTGCATGAAATGGCTTATAATTGAGTAATGTAACAACAAAGACATGACGATGGCGTTGGCCAGAGTTAGTCGGAAGGGGAGCTGTGCACGGGAATATGGTGAAGCAGCAATGACAGGAGTTTCTGGAGATAATTCAGCAGCACATCAGAAATTAACCCCAAGTAAGAAGATAGATATTCAGCGAAAGACAAGGCAGCCGTGCGTGATAACGAACTCAGGGACAGCACAAAAGTAAAAGAAAATGCGCACAATGTGGTGAAGATTATTGGGAATCTAGACGATTACGAAGCCTATAACTTCCAGCACGGATAACTAAGAACAACAAATGGGAGGAGAGGGTGAAATCTGATATTACGCTTGTTAATCATGTAATAGAACATTGAAAGAGATTTTTAGACATATACCAAGGAAGACAGGGAGTAAAGAACAAACAAAGGAATGTTGGAAAATGAAGCTTGAATAGTTATGGGAAGCAATGGAATGGCAGAGGAATTGAATACATTACAACAATCTTAACGGTGAAAGACACCAGCAAAATGTCAGAACTTCAAGACAGTCAGAGAGTAGAGGTGAGTATAGTGACCACCCGTGAGGAGAAGGAGCTGGGGAAGATGAAGTTGGATCAATCAGCGAGACCAGTTGGAGAACACACCGTAGTTCTAAAGAGATGCCGAAGGTGATTGTGGAGGCATTGCTGGTGATCTTTCAGGAAATTTTGGAGTGAGGGAGGACTGGTAAATGTAAAGAGAGAGGGACACAAAAGACTGGAAATTACAAATGGTCAGGCAAGTTGAAACTGTTGTATAGAAGGACTTAATGGATCCTTACGTTTATGAATATATGTGTGGAGTATAAGATCAAGGAAGTTGTGAAGTATATTGGGCGTGGTGTGATTAAGCTGCAGCATAACAAGAGTTAAATTTACAATGCTATTGCGAACAGCAGACTTTAAAGTACGGTTAAAACAAAGGAAATCATTTCGAAGCAGACAGGAGCATTCGTGACAAAGAGATTGTTTCCTTGACCCTGTAGTGAGAATGTTGAGATAAGCTTGTCAGTAAACAGACTAAAATAAAATGTATAAAAAGCATAATAAAGTCTGTTGCTGCGGATATAGCAATACATACGAAGCTGAAAAAGCACAGCAGGTCAGACAGCATCCTTGGATCAGGAAAGTCAACGTTTCAGGCTGAAATACTTCATTAGGATTGGGCCGGGGGAAGGGGAGCCGTGAAGTAAATAGAGGGAGGGACGTGGGGCTGAGGTAAGCGCAGATGGGATGACGATAGGGGATGCAAGTAGGGTGATAATGTGATTGGTCAGTGGGAAGGGTGCAGCGGATATGCGAAGAGGAAGGCGGACTGCTTCGGTCAGTTCAGGGAAGGGGAACATGGAATAAGGCTGTGGGTGGAGAGATTTTGAATGCAGTGAAGTCAGTATTGAGACCAGTGAACTGTAAGCTCTCAAGCTGAAAGATCATGTTGTGTTCCCGAGTTTCTATTTGCCCTCAATCTGACAGTAGAGGAGGTCAAGGATGGACCTGTTGCTGGATGAGCAAGAGGGGTGGATGGGTGTGAGCGAGTAACTGAAATGAATGGCAACTGGAATGTAGGGTTGGTTAAAGCGTGTAGAGAGCAGATGCTCCATGAATATATCCCTGAATCTCCCTTTGGTCTCCCTGATAGAGTGGAGACCACATCGGGAGTTGAAGACGTGCTTGCTGGCTCTGTATGGAGCACCAGTGCTCTGAACACAACGACCAACCCGTTACCTTCCATTTTAATTCCCCCTCCAACTCGTCCGGGGATATGCCCATCCTCAGCCTATCCACTGTCAGAGGAACACCACCTGAGAGTTTACCTTTGGAACTGATAGCCCAATGACCTCAATATTGACAGGAGCAACATCAAAATCCCTCCACACGCAGCCTTATCCCATGTCCCTTCTCCTTGACCAGACCCACCTGTTCATCTTCTCACTCACATATCTGCTCCAACCTTCCCACTGACCAGTCACAGTAACCTCATACCTGCATGTATGCAGCACCATCATGCTTACACCTCGCCCTTCCATATTCCATCGCTCCATTTCTGGGCTCCTCTCCCCCTCGCCAGTCGTGACAAAAGGACCAAGATCAAAATATTGCCTTTTTGCTCCTCTGATTCTGTCTGGTCTGCTGTGTTTATCCAGCTCCAAGTTTATTAACTCTGGCCTCTCGCACCTGTAGTACTTACTCTCTCCAAGTTGTGGAACTATCTAGTCCACATGTTAGAAGAAATGCATTTGGACATTTGAAATGATCGCTAACTCTTTCCTCATTTCTTAACAACCCAACACACACCTTCCAGAAGAAGCAGCATTTCACTTGTAATCTTTCAATCCAGTCTCCTGTCATTGCTGCTCACAATTCAGTCTCCTTTAAATTGGGGAGACCAAACAGAGACTGCATTGAGGAACACTCCCACTCTGTCTGTAGGAAGAGCCCTGACTGTCTCATTGTTTCCCATTTCAATAACCTAACTTGCTCTCATGCTAACATTTCAGTCCTGGGCTACTGCAATGTTCCAATGAAGTACAACCCAGGCTCGAGTAACACCTCACATTTCACTTTGGTTCGTTACAGCCTGGAGGAGTTAGTATTCAATTCCATAACTTCACAGCATGACGCCTTTATGGCTGTACTCAAATCTTCATACATTCCTTCTCTTGGTCTCCCAATGAACTTGCCTTGTTTGTGAATCGTTTGTCTTGCACTCAATTAAGGAACCCAAATCCCCCCTTTACAATCTAATGTATACTCATTTCCATAACTATCTTTAAACAAAGACAGTTGTGGTCACTGGACCCAAAATGCTCTCCGACTGACACTTCAGTCACTTGGCCGACCTCTTTTCCTGAGGGGCGGTCTCGTGTTGCATCCGACTGAGTCGCACAGAGCCCATTACATCCCAGCAGACTGACCAACCCATTTTTGTTTCTAACTTATAAAAATATGGCCTCACTTGAGGACTGTTTAATAATATTGTCTCTCGGCACTGTTTTTACATTCTCCCTCATCAAAAGGACAACCCCACCCCCCCCCCCCCCCACCTCCTCGCTTACTTGTCCTTCTGTCACGCCTGTCGCTTCTGTATCCTGGAACACTGCGCTGCCAGTCCTGCCCTTCTTTCAGCCATGTTTCTGTTATGGCTATAATAACCCAGTCCCCAGAGCTAATCCATGGTCTGAACGTGTCTGCCTTACCAGTCAGGCCTCGTGCATTGAAATTAATGCCCTTTAAACCAGAAGTCTTTTCCCTCCCGAAACTGTGCCCTGGATCGGAAACTTGCTCTCGATCGCTGATATATTTTCCCCTGACTAGTTGATGGGCCCTCTCTAATTCAGAGTCTCAACTCTCTGCCAAACTAGTTTAAATCCTGCTGGGTAACACTAGCAAATCTCCTTCCAGTGATACTGGTGCCCCTCTGCTTCCAGTGCAAACCATCCTCCTGGTGCAGCTCACCTCTACCCCAGAAGAGATCCCAATGACCTAAGAACTGGAAACCCTGCCCCCTACACCAGCTCCTCAGCCACACATCCATCTGGCCGATAGTTCTTTTTCTATCCTTTATTCAAGAAGGCCAGCAGGGATAGGCCTGGTAATTACAGAGCAGGTAGTCTGTCAGCAGTGGGAACAATTGGGAACAATTCTGAGGGACAGGTTTGATCAATAATTGGAAAGGCAGGGACCGATTCGTGATAGTCAGCATGGATTTGGAAGAGGAAGTTAATGTCTGATGAAATAAGCTGAGATTTCTTTGAAATTATGATTGAAGATATTGATCAGGCCCCTGCAGATGATGTGTGTTCCATGGAATTCATTAAGGCCTCTGACAAGAATCCACGTGGAAGGCTGGTCCAAAAGGGAAGAGCCCATGTCATCAAAGGCAAGTTGCCAAATTAGATCCAAAATTGGTGGAGGGTTGGTTTTGTGATTGAAAGCCTTTGCCCAGCGGGTGTACCACAGGGATCTGTGCAGGAACCATTGCTGTTCCTTATGGGCATTAATCACTCGGATGTGAAAGCAGAAGGTATCATTAGTAGGTTTGCAGATGACATGAAAGGTGAGGGCGTTGTCCACAGTGAGGGGAATGGTCTCAGGCTGCAGTCTGAAGGTTGAGGCTGCGATAGCATTTCAAGAGAGTCATTTCAATCGCTGAGCCAGACACGAGCACAACAGGCAATGAGGGAAAACTGATCAATAAAGCTGCATTTACTTTAATGTAAAAGGCCTAACAGGTTATTCAGATGAACGCACGGCATGGATGGGAGCATGGGACAGGGATATCACTGGAATTATAGAAACACAGCTGAGGGAGGGGCAGGACAGGCAGCTCAATGCTCCCGGGACAGATGCTACAGGAAGGATAGAAGGGGAGGCAAGACAACAGGGGGATCGGTGTTTTTGATCAGTGCAAACATCACTGCAGCACTGAGAGAGGACATTCCCGGGGATCGCCCAGTGAAGCTGTATTAGTAGAACGAAGAAATACGGCTGGATGATCAGTTTGATATGACGGTACTACAGGTCCGCAGTCGTCAGCGGGAAATTGAGCAGCAAATATGTCGGAGATCTCGGATATCTGTAAGAATGATAGGGTTGTAATGGTCGGGGATTTTAACTTTCTAAACCTAGACTGGGACTGCCAGAATGTTCGCAGCTTGGATGGGAGGGATTTGTTCAGTGTGTTCAAGAAAACTGTCTCAGTCAGTGTGTAACTGGTCCGACTGGAGAACGGGATGAAACAACACCTCCCTTCGGAAACAATGTAGCGAAAGGGGCTGAAGTTTTTGTGGGGGAGCACTTTGGCAAAGTCACCACAATTCTATTAGTTTGAAAATAGCGATGGAAAAGGACAGGACTGGTCCACAAGTTAAAGATCGAAACTGGCCTTGCCCCAGTCCAGAAGGTATTAAGTAAAACTGTCAAAAAGTTGATTCGTGGAGGCAATTTGCAAGTAAAGGGACGTCGGGCAAGTGGGATTCTTTTAAAAGAGAGATTAATTAAGATTTCAGAGGCAGCATATTCCTGTTGCTGTGAAGGACAATGCTGACGCAAGTGGGAAACACTGGATGCTCTCTGCTCTATGCATGTTGAGTGATCTTACCTCACTGCAGGATTTATTGAAAGCTCCAGATCTCCCTGCTCTTTGTCTCTCTGGCTGACTAACCATTTTCAATGTGGTGATGGATGGGACACCCGGCAGCTGGGAAATGTATTGAGTCAGGAACATCCTACAGGAGACAGAGAAACAGACAGAATGGGAGTTTAGACTGATGCAGTGAGGGTTACGCATGGAGAATAGTACTGTTTCCCACAGAGATCTCGAAAATCCCAGTGTCCATCCCTGGCCTGTGCTGCTGCGTCTCTCTGGAGTGCAGAATTCTGCGGGCTCAGGATCTGGAGTAGCTGCAAGAGTGAGAGACGCTGACAGAGGCAGCAATTAGACGCACACAGTAAGAGATAACACATGGAGAGAGACTGAGTGATATCACCAGAGTGCTGGAAGGTATCAGGATCAAACAATCATGAAGGAAAACAGGTTTAGCTTCATGATACACTGGTATCAGTGTTCAGGGATAAATAGCCTGTGAGCAGACAAAGTAACGGCCTAGTGATGTTGTTGCTAGAGCATGTATCCCAAACCTCAGCTAAAGTTCAGGAGAGGCAGGTTTGAACCACATCATCTGAAATGGTGGAATTTGAAATAAATTAGTTTAAAAATAGTAATTGAAAATCTATCAATCCAAACACTGATGTACAATAAATCCAAACACTTGCCATTCAGAGAAGGACATCTGCCCATCCTCACGTGGTCTGCACGACATAGTCACAGCAAAGTGTTTGCTTCCGAATTACCCTCTGAAATGGCCGAGCAAGTTACTCAGCGTAAGGGCAGCTAGGGCGGGGCAAGAAAGGCTGGTCAGCCAGAGATACCCAATTCCATAACCTGTTTTTTTTAAAAAAATCAATTAGGATGGTCCCAGTGGAACTGAGCTGGGACCAGTATCTTGGCCAATCATGTCGGTAGGTTTCTGGACAGAGCTTTAAACTGACAGAGGATTCAGGTGAAAGGAGGTTTCCAAATCCAAATAGAAAAGATGACGCATGTGAACAGCACGGATTGTAGCTGAAGACAAGCAGAAAGGAACAGGAAGGCACACATTTTAATTTTACTGTACATTAGAGAATCGATTTGTGACAGGAAATTTTGGGAAAGAGTAAATTATGTTTTTTTTGGAATGGACAAAGTCTCTGCAACAAGGTAGACTAATTTGTGACACAGAGATAAAAGAGATTTAGGCACCAGGGAGACGTGGTTACCGGGCGAACAAAATTTGGAACATAAATATTCAATGTTTCACAACCATGCGGAAATTCTGTCAAAATGGGCAACACTAACAATAATGGATAACAAAGCCATTACAGAGAAAGCATTTGGCCACAGATCATGAAGTAGATCAGTCTGCATATACATTCTGGCTACTATTTTCCAAGGGCACAAGCAGCAGAACGGTTTCAGCCACCGAACAGCATTTCATTGCTCATCACTGCATTAAAGAGGAACTCATTGGAATTTTCAATAAAGGCATTGTGACAATTTAGTGAAACTGCAATATTCATATAATCTTGATAATCATACTAACAAGAGTGATATTCGGAGAGGAGAATATAGAATTTTTTTCAGTGCTTCTTTGAATAACACATTGTGCAACTAGTTCCTCACTGGCTAGGAATGTAAATATCTCAGAGCGACCGTTGTATAATGAAACTTAGTGAGTAATGTCACCTGGGGAGATCCCCTGGGAAATTGGGTAAAGTGCTGTTTGAAGAAATATAAAGTTTTAAACTGAATCACAGAAAGGACAAGTCACATCTAGAAACAAAAACAGCCACTGACATGAGTTTGGGAGGAGAACTGACCAAGGTAAACAGGCTAAACAGACTGAAACGTGTGTCTGTAAATGGATAATGGAAAAAACATTTGAAGGAATAGTGTAAAACACTGAACAAAAGAACGTTCCATTGAAACAGACAAAACCTCAGCAAGAAATTCCCACCCATCCCTCACTCAGAACAAAATGGATCATGTCATTTTATCAGGCTTAGACGATTACCACAAATTACTTAAATCCTGAAATGAGAGAGTTTAAGCAGTAAGTGTTAAAGGAATTGCAAAGGGTCTGCTAGCAGGGGGGAGGGCAATGGAAAGAGGAATCACTGTCAGAGTTTAATGACATGATATGAACAGGGAGAGGTGAAGGTGCTGGAGGTGGTGAGAGTGTTACAGAGAGTGGTCCGGGCCTGAACGGTGTTACAAAGCCAGTCTGAATGGCTGCAGCTGGAGGGGTTTGCAGAGGTAGGGAAGGACAGATGTATTTTTATTTAGTAATTCATGGGATGAGGGTGTTACTGATTGGACCGGTATTCTTTGCCCCACTGGTATTTATCCAGAGTATAGCACAGAGTCAGCCATATTGCTGTGGGTCTGGATTCACATGTTGGCAAGACCATGTCAGAATGTCGGATGTTCTTCCCTAAAGGAGCTAAGTGAACCTGATGAGTTCTTCCGACTGATCAACAACGCTTTTATGGAGGCCACAACAATGTCTTGTATTAAGGTAACCATCCGAAACACCAGCTTCACCAGCCTGTCTAACTGTGTCGCCACTTTCAACGAACTGTGTACCTGTATCCCTGGGTCACTGACTGGCAACATTACTCAGGGCCCGAACATTAACTGTACAAGACCCACCCTGGTTTGTTTCACCAAAATGGAACACTTCACATTTATCTAAATAAACTCCATGTGCTATTCTTCAGCCCACAATCCCAGCAGTACTGTCCATCCTGTTGTTTCATCGATAACCTTCTTCACTGTCCACTCTGCCACCAATTTCAGTGTTCCCCAAAAAAACTTCCTTACCAGGAAACCAATATTCCCATCCAAACCATTTATCCAAATGACAAACAACAGGGGACCCACTCCACCGCTGGTCACATGCCTCCAGTCAGGAAAACATTATGTCTGCCATCACCCTCTGTCTCCTACCATCAATCCAATTTTGCATCCAGTTCCCTCGCTCCTCCTGAATGCCGTATCCTTTTACATTGATCTGGTCTTTTTACCCAGTTTACCACGTGGAACGTAGAACACAGAACAGTACAGTACAACACCCTTCGGCTATGATGCCATGCCAACCATTTATCAGTCTGTAAGATCGAACTAACCTACATGCCCTTCATTTTACTGCCATCCATGTGCCTTTCCAAGAGTCTATTAAATGTTCCTCTTGTATCTGACTCTCCTACCACCGCTGGTAGTGCATTCCAACCACGCAAGACACTTTGTGTAAAGAATTTATCTCTGAAAATTCTCCTTACCCATCCACCTTAAAATTATTTATGCCCACATAAAGGAGCCATTTATGCCATGGTATGAAGAAGTCTCTCACTATTCACTCTATCTGTGTCTCACGTCATCTTTCTCACTTCTACCAAGTCGCCCCTCACCCTTCTTCACTTCAATGACAAAAGACTTACCTCCCTCAACCTTTCTTCATAAGACATGCTCTCCAGCACAGGCAGCTTTCTGGTAAATCTCCAATTTATTCTCCCTAAAGCGTCGACTGCATTCCTGTAATGAGGGGACTAGACCTGAACACAATATTCTATGTGAAGTCTAAGCATGGCTCTACCGAGCTGTAGCATAACCTCACAGCTTGAAAACCCAATCCCACAGCAATGGAAAGCCAACACAACATATTCCTTCATAAAAACCCTATCAGCCTGGGTGGCAACTTTGAGAGACCCAAGATCTCTTTGTTCCACAACACTACCAAGTATTCTGCCTTTAACACTGCATTCTGCCTTCAAGTTCGGCCTTCCAAAATGAATAATTTCAGACCTTTCCAGATTGAACTCCATCTGCCAATTCTCAGCTCAGCTCCTCATCCTATCAATATCCTGCTTTAATCGACAACCGACCTCCACACTATCCACCGCTCCAGCAACCTCCATCTCATTGGCAAAATTACTAATCCATTCTTCCACAACCACATCCAAGCCCGTTTATAAATAAATCACAAAGAGCAGAGTTCCTGCAACCGAACCCTGCAGAACACCACTGGTCACCAAGCTCCATGCTGAATGCTTCCCATTTATCATCACCCTCTGTCTTCTATGGGCCAGGAAATCTATATCCAGACAGACAGGTTTCCCTGTATCCCATGACTCTGTATTTTTTGAATGAGCCATAAAGCTGTTTTGTCACACTTTCGAATGATTCAATAAGATTTGTGAGGGAGAGACCTGTCCCTTACAAAGCCATGCTGACTATCTCTAATCAAACTATGTTTTTCTACGGAGTCATAAATCCACTGTCTCAGAGTCCTCTCCAATAATCTGCACACCACATACAAAAGAAAGTGAGGTCTGTAATTCCCAGGATTGTCCGTATTCCCTTTCTTGAACAAGGGAGTAACATTTGCCACCCTCAAATCATCTGGTATGACTTCGGTGGACAGTGTGGGTGCAAAGGTCATTTCCAAAGGTGCAGCGATCCATTCCCTCGCTTCGTGCAGTAACTTTGGGCACATCCCGTCTGGTCTAATAGACTTATCTATCTTTATGTTTCACACAATTCTCAGCACATCCTCCTTCTTAACGTCAACCTGTTCACATATATCAGTCCTTCTCACGCTGTCCTCACAAATAACAAGGTCCCTCTCAGTAGTGAATACCGAAGCACAGTATGCATTAAGGACCTCCCCTACCACCTATGACTCCAGGCACAAGTTCCCTCCACTATCCCTAATCGGCCGTACCCTAACTCTGACCATTCTCTTGTTCCTCGCATAAGTGGAGTATGCCTTACGGTTTTTCTTAATCCTTCCCAACAAAGCTTTTTCATGTCCAGCTGTCCGAAGTCCATTCTTCAGTTCCTTCCTGGCTACCTTCAGTGAAGACCCAGAATGTGGAAACAAGCCATTTGGCCCAACAACTCCATCGGTGAGGGAATACGTTTGGGCGGGATGCTCATCAGAGAGTCCATATGGACCCTCTGAATAACATCCCTCCCAAAACTATTCCCCCACCTATTACCCTCCATTTATCCTAACTAACGTCTCAATCCTGCACATCCCTGAACACTGCGGGTAATTTACAATTTGCAAGGTGTGTGAAGGTTTGAAGCCCAGGTTGAGATTTAGGATGTAAGTTTGCTCGCTGATCAGTAGGTTTGATATCCAGACATTTCGTTACCTGGCTAGGTAACATCATCAGTAGCGACCTCCAAGTGAAGCGAAGCTGTTGTCTCCTGCTTTCTATTTATATCTTTCTCCTGGATGGGGTTCCTGGAGTTTGTGGTGATGTCATTTCCTGTACGTTTTCTGAGGGGTTGATCGATGGCAGCTGGATCTATGTGTTTGTTTATGGCGTTGTGATTGGAGTGCCAGGCCTCCAGGAATTCTCTGGCATGCCGTTGCTTAGCCTGTCCCAGGATAGATGTGTTTACCCAGTCGTAATGGTGGCTTTTTTCATCCTTGACTAACTTTCTTCCTGTTTGTCCGATGTAGTGTTTGTCTCAGTGAGGACCACTACAGCAGAGGAGAAAGCAGGACCCTCACAAGATGGTGGGATTGAAGCTTTGAATGTATCTGCTCCTTGCCCAGCATTGCATCTATGTCCTATATCTGTCAGCCATGTTTCTGTTATGGCTGGAATGTCCTTGTCCCCAGTGCCAAACCATGCTCGGAGCTCATCTGCCTTACCAGTCAGGCCTCATGCGTTGCCAGTCAGCCATCCTCCCCCCATCCCATCACCAACGAAGGGATACTGATGTCCCTCTGGTTCAAGTCCAACCCGCCCCCCGCCCCTTTGACAGGTCACCTCTACCCCAGAGGAGATCTCAAAGAACTGAAAACCCTGCCCCCGACATCTGCTCCTCAGCCACACATCCATCTGACCTATCTTTTTATTTCCATCCTCTCTGGCACGTGGCACTGGGAGTAATCTGGAGATCACCACCCTTGAGGTCCTGCTTTTCAACTTCTTACCTAATGCCCGATATGCATTTCACAGGACCCCATCCTTTTGTCTACCTCTCTCATGTGGACCGATGTGCACAATGACGTCTGGCTGTTCACCCTCCCCTTCAGAATGTTCCGTAACCGCTCAGAGACATCCTTGACCCTCGCATCTGGAAGGCAGCATCCCATCTGGGGTCACTGCTGCAGCCACACAGTCTCCTGTCTGCCCCACTCACAAGTGAGTCTCCTATAATGAGACAGGATGTGGCAAACAGAGACTGGGCTGAACTATCTGCAGTTAGGGCTATATTTGGAAAGTGGAGCAGGTGAAAGTGATACAGTGAGAATCCATGGCCAGTGTGTCAGTAAAGTGGGAATGACAAAGGCAGCAAGTCCAGTGAATACTGATCAAGTGATATCGTGATTTTGATAGACAAAATGCAGTTCAATAAAAGCAGGTGAAGCTCTTCACGAATATAGAAAGGGTAAGGGGTCCTTAAAAATGAGGGGCAGGGCAAGCAATGGCCATGAAATATACTTGACAGACAGTATTAAGGAAAAGTTACAAGATATTTTATAACTACAGTCAGAGTCAGAGGATTCCCAGCTAAAGAGTGCACCCTGTTACAAACCAAAGGGATAATCTGGGCAAGGAGCCAGAGGGAGTAGGTGAAGCCTTAAATGAATACTTCCCATCTATATTCAGATAGGAGAAAGACATTGTAGACGCGGATTTCTGTTGATATGGTGAGGTTCGGGAATATGTTCAGATCAATAAGGAGGAGGTATTAAATGTTTTCACAGGCATAAAGTTGGAGAACCTCCCAGTGCCCAATGAAATGTATCCCCGGCTGCTATGGGAGGTTAAAAAAAGGAGATTGCTGGGGCCCTGGTGGACATATTTAATACTTTGCTGTCCACAGGTGAAGTGCAGAATGACTGGAGGATCACTCATGTGGTACCTTTGTTCAAGAAGGGAAGCAGGGATAGGTCAGGTAATTACAGAGCAGGTAGTCTGACAGCAGTGGGAGGGACATTATTGGAAACAATTCTGAGCGACAGGATGAATCAATAAATGGAAAGGCAGGAAACAATTAGGGATAGTCAGCACGGATTTGGTACAGGAAGATCCCGTCTGATGAATTCAGTTGAGTTTTCTTTGAAATCACGATGAGGGCTGTGCAGATGATGTGGGTTCCTTGGAGTTCACAATGGCATTTGATAAGGTCGCACATGGAAGGCTGGTCCAACACACCAATGGCATCCAAGGCAAGTTGTCAAATTGGATCCACAAATGTTGGAGGGTTGTTTTTGTATTTGAAATTCTTTCACCAGTGGGTTTACCACACGGATCTGTGCAGGAACCATTGCTATTTGTTTGTACATTAATACCTTGGATATGAAAGCAGAAGGAATCATTATTAGAAAGAAAGTGAAACAGATAACAAGAGATCGGGAGCACAAGTTTATCCAGTGGGGTTGTTCATGAGTATTTTAACCAAACACTTCACACAATGATCTGATCAGTATTTCAAACAGTCACTCGGAATTGGAACAGCAGAAAACTTCTCCAATGAAACGAAACTTTCATCCTTCCACCAATTTCTGCTGTGTGTGACTCATACAACGATTCATCATCCAGCGTGATCACTGACTTGCCAACTGTATAAGGTCCACCAACCTTCTTCAGCAATCACAGCTTCTTTACACAGCCACCTGTACTGTGCCCAGTGTTATTTGTTGCACCTAGGCCACAGCACATTTCTTCTTCCTGAGTTTATGAGCCTTGTTCTTGATCTGTCTGATCTGTTTAATAAACGTCTACTATCACTTCAGCCCATCTCCTCACAATTCTAAACTTATGAATAAAATAGGGCGTCAGACCAAATGTTAAACAAAGTAGAAGTATGCCACTCAGCCCATCGAGTCTGCCCCACCATTAAAAAAACTCATGGTTGATCTGATAATCTTCAACTCGATTCTGCTCACTTACCTCGACAAAGTTTCATCATCTTTCTGATTAACTATCTGGCACAGTTTGAAAATACCCAACAACTCAACCTCAGCAGTGGGTGCCGCAAAAATGCCACAGACATTCTGACCCCGAGCAAAGACATTACTCATCATTTCTGAATTAAATAGGCAATATCTAATTCTGTGTTCATGTCGATTGGTGCTCTCCTCACACCTGCTTGTATCTACCCTGTCGAGATCCAATGAATTTTGAACGTTAATAAATGTTATTATGTGATTATAGAGCTCCCCTCCACCTCCTTTGTTTCAAGGATAATATTCCCAGCCGAACCAATCATTCCACGAAGCTCCATTTTATACAGAGTTAGCAACACATTTGTAAATCTCTGCTGTCCGTTACAGCGCCCTTACATATTATTAAGACAGGTGGAGAAATTTCGGCGAGGAAACGGGTTGAAATTTCAGGCACAGATGGGAATTGAAACTTGAAATCAGAAAGCGATTGGAATAGGATTGATCCACAGAAGGACCAAATGCAGCAATGATAACTCTGACAAATGAGAATCTAATCATATTCGATTGAAATTCAATGGCTTCATTGTAACTGAATTCCTCAGTGTGATCGTCCTGGGAGCTAGTATTTCGGAGAAATGGAACCTGACCGCCCATATAAAGAAGTTGACTACAAAAACATATCCGTCGGTCGACTTTGTTTGATTATTAACTCAACTCTTGTCTCCGTGAAGCCTACGTTGTTCGCAACGCACAGATTAGATGTTTAACAGAACTCTCTCCATTTGACTAGGTGGGTGCAGCTTCAATACCACTGAGGGAACTGGGCACCCTCCACAACAATGCAGTCACTTAACTGTACATTCTTCAATACCTGAATATTTATTCCCTTAACTGCTAAGGCACAATTGCAGCAGAGTGCACCACCTAGAAGATTCATTGGAGTAACTCATCCAGGTTTTGTTGACAGAACCTTCAATGTTCAAAAACTTTACTGACTATAATACAAGGTTGAAGATGCACTGAAACGGCAGCGTTTGCAAATTACCCTCTAAGGAACATACCAGCATGACTTGGAGAGGACCCCGTGGTAAATTCAATGAGTGGTGAAGCGGTCTTGATGGGCAAAGAGTTATACTTCAGCCCTCCCTCTTATATCATACAATTTTTTAAAAAATGACTATTGCATTGACCAGACTTGTACACATTCCTTTAGTTGTTTCCTAAAGTTGCGCTTGCTAAAGATCGAATATCATCCTCAGCTCGTGGTCAACAATAGAAAATAGCCAAAAACCCTTTCGAACAACTGATCTCCCTGTCCAACAATCTTCCGAGATCTGTGAATGTCCACTCCAAGATCTCTTTGTTCCAGTACACCACTCAGAATCCTCACTGTTATTGTTTCAACTCCCCAAATTCATTACCACTCATCGGTCTGGATTCAATTACATTCTCCATTTTCCCTTTCTACCTGATTGTTCCATCCCTGCAGTCCCTGACATTAATAGCATAGTCAACTACACAACTTGTAAATCATGACTCCGACAACTAAGTTTGAATTATTAATCAACATCAGGACACAGTGGTACTCCACTGGAAACAGGCATACAAATATGCTGCATTTTTTGATGGGATGAATACCTGAAATAACAGCAGAATCAGACCCTTGCTGTCATTTGTAAACCTGATGGTGACTCTGCAGGTTGGTCTCCTGACTGATTCTTTCTCACATATGGGAGTGGTGAATGACCTGTCCACTTTGTGACTGAGCAAGTGAGTTTACACTTCAACGGGTAATTGAATCCCTTCCTGCAGATTCCGCCCGCATGGACCTGACTTCATTTCGGTGTGGGTATCCTTGTGTCTGTTAAGTTTAGATAAGCAGTTGAATTTGAGTCCACGCTGAGACGACTCCCAATTATCCCCGTCATCCATGTTTTTTTTATACTTCCTTATTCTCCCACGGAGTGTGACCATCATAGTGTGAGCAGCACTTGTTGTTCATCCTTAACTCTCCTTGACCTAAGTCAGAGGGAATTTATGGGTGAACCGTACTATATTGGCAGGTCTCGTTAAGGACGGCAGATTTCCCTTTTGAAGGGAAATGAATGAATGTTTATTCGGCAAATTAAAGCTTTTTGTCACGCTTCCACTGAGCGGGTTTATATGCCAGATTTTATTCATCAAATCTAATTACTACCAGCTGCCATGCTCCGTTTTCCAAGGGTTGCTGGCCCAAATATCGCCATTACATTTGCAGATGACACGAAGATTGGTGGAGTCGCAGAAAGCATAGGGGACTGTCAAAGAATGAAGGAGAATATAGATAGACAGCAGAGTTGAGCAGAGAATTGGCAGATGGAGTTGAATCCAGGCAAATGTGAGGTGATGCATTTTGGGAAGTCTAATTCTCGAGCCAAGTATACTCTAAACAGAAGAGCCTTGGGTAAAGTTGATGAGCAGAGCAATTGGGAGTTCAGATGCTTTGTACCCTGAATGTAGCTGCACAGGTGGATTGAGTGGACAAGAAGGCATATGGCGTGCTTGCCTTCACCAGACGGGGCATTAAGTATAAGAGCTGGCATGATAAAATTGTACAAGATTTTGGTTCAACCGCATTTAGAATGCTATGTACTGTTCTGGTCTCCAAATTACCAAAACGATGTGCACGTTTATGAAAGAGTGCAGAGAAAGTTTATGTGGATGTTGCCTGGTATGGAAGGTGCTAGCTCATGAAGAGAGGTTGAGTAGGTAATGTTTATTTTTAATAAAGAAAATGAGATTGACGGGGACCTGATTGACGTCTACAAAATCATGAAGGGTATAGCCAGGGTGGATAGAGATAAGCTTTATCCCAAGATGGGGGATTCAATAATGAGATGTCACACGTTCAAGATGAGGGTGAAAAGTTTAAGAGAGTTCGACGTTGGAAGTATTTTACACAGAGGGTGATAGGTACTTGGATAGTGTTGAACAGCAGAGGTAGTAGAGGCAAGCACGGTAGATTCATTTCAGGTGCGTCTGGACAGATGCATGAGTAGTTGGGGTGCAGAAGGATACAGTTTGTTTGGAATTGGGTGATAGGTTTCGACAGTGGATCAGCTCAGGCTTCGACGTCCAAAGGGTCTGTTCTAGGGCTGTAAATTTTCTGTGTTCTCTGTTCTTCTGTGTTCAATACAGTACCAACTTCATGCTACATAGTTACATCTCAGAGAATGACATTGTCAATTCCAATTATCACAAAGGGAATTCGAATATGACATGTGGCTGTGTTGGAATGAAAGTGATGTACGCTGGATTGGAGTGTTTACTGGGAGCAAAAGGCTCATTGGAGACGATGTGATCAAAAACAGCTCTTACTGTCAAAGTAACAAAACAGCGCAATATTAAGGAAAATTTCAGAGAATGCTTTCAATTAATCGACCTCTCGCTTAAGACTCCAACACGCTTAAGCTGAGCCAATCTGCAGTGCGGGTTAATGCTGCTGTTGTATCTTAATAATCCAATAAACGGAGACAAATATGCCCTTCCTCCCCGCGTTTGACCAGGAGCACTCCCAACTTTGGCATTTCATGCGCCTCTGTCCCAACATTTAAGAACCATGTCCTCACTTTCAAACCAATCATTCCATTTCGATACCGTGGTTGTGAGATCATTTCTCATGTCTCAGCTTTTACAACATGGACCATAGATTATTGGAACATCAGGCACAGGAAAAGGACACAGGGTAGCAGTGAGGAAAATAAAATTTATTTGGAAGTACCTCTTTCTGTGGACTTCTACATCATTTATTTCACTTGCTCATTTGTTCTATCTAGTCTATTGTGTGCAGTTCTGCAATTCGCATGATACCACGGATATGATAGCACTGGAAATGATGCAGGAGAGATTTACCAGGATATTGTCTGGGTAGAAGAGTTTCAACTATAAAGAGAAATAGGATAGTCTGGAGGTGTTTTTCTTATAGCAGAAGAAATTGAAAGGAGACATGATTGAGATGTACAAAATTATCAGGAATATGGATGGTGTAGATTGAAATAAACGTTTCTCTTTGATGGTGAGATCGATCACGGGGGAAGGGAAGGTGGCATAGACTTAAGGGTAGAAGTGGAAAGATTTGAGTGAATGTGCAGACAAATGTTTTGAAACAGTGGTTTGGTTGAAATGTGGAACTCAGTGCATGCAAAGGTTGGAGAGGCAGAAATCCTCATAACTTTCAGAAGTATTCAGATGTGAATTTTGTGATGCCAAGACAGACGAGGCTATAGGCCAAGAATTGTTCAAAAGTGTTTGGATAGTTAAGCGAATGTTAATTTCCAGTAATACCAAATAGGCTTCTTTTTGCAGAAAATTCCTGGATAGTACCACCGCCTGTCGATGCGTGAGATCCGGTTCAATTCGCTTCCAGGATGAATGCTTGCATATTAGGAGGGCTCAGTGGGGAGAACTGCACCTTTCCGCGCCAGAAACCCGCATTCGATTCCAGACTGTGTGGAATTTTCACTCTCATGCTCTCTCTCTCCCTTGTGAGTTTCCTCTGGCTGCTCCAATTCCTTCCCATAGTACAAAGGTGTGCAATTCAGGTCAATGGCAAACGAAATCTAAATGGACTGTAAGTGTTGTAAATCAGAGTCAAAAGTCAGAATTGCAGCTCGGGGAAAACAGAATGACCGTTTCAGGTTAACATTCCCTTCCTCCGAACTGTTTTTAATTCGCAATGTTAACTCTGATTTATCTCTGATTTCGCTGAGCTTTTGGAACAATTTCTATTTTTGTATGTGGATCATAAATGCGGGTTTAGAAAGATAGAGTGGGGGAGTGTGAATCTCTTCCACAGCACAGTGCAGACTCAACTGGCCAAATGGTTTCTGTGTGCACTGTGTCTAATTCCATTAACTCTGTATCTATAAGTATTTGTCCTTTTTTTGTCTTTGTTATTCACATCTCTTCTGTCATGTGAATTGCAGAACAGGACAATCGACGTTTCGGGCATCAGCCACCACCAAACCGTTACCACCTGACGCCTAGAAGATGAACGCCTCATATCCTGCCTTGGGACCCTGCAACCACACGAGAAAAATGTTGATTTCAACGGCTTCCTCATTTCCCCTCGCCACACATGATTACAGTCTGAAGCATCAAACTCAGCACCACCCTCCGGACCCATACATCTCTCCCTGTCTGACATATCACCTCCTCCCCTGCCTCGAACCACCATTCGCTTTCCCAGCTACCTTGCACCCAACTCCAACCCCCTCCCATTTATCTCCCAGCCCCCACCCAAAAGACTCATTCCTGATGAAAGTCTTATGCCAGAAACGTCGATTCTCCCGCTCTTCGGATGCTGCCTGACCTGCTGTACTTTTCCAGCACAACACTGTCGCCGTGACGATGATAGACGAGCTCTGCTCAGGCTCTTTATCTGAGAGTGGAGAAGGTTGAGTGAGGAAGTATTTAAGGTGCACATTAAGGGTATCGGTATGTGCGATAGGAACAAACTTCCTTCGGGCAGAGTTAACAACCAGGAATCTCCGTTAAACGCAAGGGAGAGGATGTTCAGACGAGATTTAGGAAGAGCGTTTTCACTCTTAAGAGTGTTGTTTATTTGGAATTCACTGTGTGACCGTGTGGTAAAGGTAAGAGTCAGCAAAACATTTCAGGAGTATTTAACCGAATACTTGAGAAGCTAGAGCACACATGGATAAGGACCAGGTACTGGAAAGTGGGGTGAAGCTAAACAGATGTCTGATGAAAGAACGGAACACTGTATAGAAAATACAGAGCATGAAATCATGGGAAGGGTAAAGACATGGAAACTACTGGCGATCTGTTACAAGGAGTCTGCGGAATGTTACACTCGTCAAAAGGTCACTGGGTCAGGATGGAGCCAGTGTGGCAGGAGGGGATAAGAATAGTGGAACGCTCCTACACCAAATAGCAGAGTCAGACTGGGCTGAAAGGTTACTATGGCAAGCTGAGATAAAAACAATTAGTAAAGTCAGCCTCACCTACTCAATATCATCATGGCAGTTTGGGACAAGTCGTGACAATTCATACTAAGGACATGACTTTAAACAATTAGTTTTTAGTTAAGTCAGCCTGCTTGAGACGCTTGTAGACGGAAAGATATGACATTAAATATCTAATCAGTAGTTAGTAGAGTCAGCTTGGAATAGGGAAACATTGTGACAGATGGGGTAGCTAAGTATCTAATCATGACAGGTTAGTCTGGGATGGAAGTTCATTGTAGCACAGGTGACTGTCACCTAATAGTGACAGTCGAATAATATTAAGTAGAATTATGAAAAACCATAGTGACAGAAGTAGAACAACAATGGGAACTGACACTATTGGTTTATTGTATAGCTGAAGTGAGGTAATTCTGACTAACACAGTTGGGCATTCTGATAAGCTAGAAAAACATGATTAAAGAAAAGGTAAGAAGTGATGGAGTTTATTTCAGATACATGTGAGGTGCTGCAATTTGGGAAAGCAAATGTTAGCAGGACTTATACACTTAATGGTAAGGTCCGAGGGAGTGATGCTGAACAAAGAGACCTTGGAGTGCAGGTTCATAGCTCCTTGAAAGTGGAGCCGCAGGTAGATAGGATAGTGAAGAAGACATCTGGCATGCTTTCCGTTTTTGGTCAGAGTGTTGAGTCCAGGAGTTGGGAGGTCATGTTGCGGCTGTACAGGATATTGGTTAGACCACTGTTGGAATATTGAGTGAAATTCTGGTCTCCTTCCGATCGGAAAGATGTTGTGAAACTTGAAAGGGTTCAGAAAGATTTACAAGAATGTTTCCACTGTTGGACTTTGAGGTATAGGAAGCGGCTAAACAGGCTGGGACTGTTTTCCCTGGAGCGTCGAAGGCTGAGGGGTGACCTTATAGAGGTTTACAAAATTATGAGGAGCATGGCTATCATAAATAGACAAAGTCCTTTACCTGGGTCGGGGAATTCAGAACTAGAGGGCATAGGTTTAGTTTGAGAGGGGAAAGATAAAAAAGAGACCTAAGGGGCAACTTTTTCACACAGAGTGTGGTACGTGAATGGAATGAGTTGCCAGATGATGTGGTGGAGGCTGGTACAATTGTAACATTTAAGTGGCTTGTGAATAGGAAGGTTTTGGAGGAATATGGGCCAGTTGCTGGCAGGTGGACTAGATTGGGTTGGGATATCTGGTCGGCATGGACAGGTTAGACAGAAGGTTCTGTTTCCATGCTGCATATCCCAATGACCCTATGACTCTATGCCAAGAACCTTAAGTTTCGGGGGACTCAATAATTTGTTTTCTGAATGTCACTGTTTTTGTTTGCAAATAAAAGATATACTCCTTGAAAAACTCTCCACATCTCCTGGTGATTGTTCACATTTTCTCCACGACAACCGCAACTTTGGGTGGAGTAAAATTGTAGTGACTGCAGCTCTGTGGTGCAATGAAAAGCGTGTTAGATTTCTACAAATTTGGTAACTTTGCTATTCAAAGTTTGTGAGTTTGAACCGCATCAGAATTGGAGTTTAGTTCAGTTTTCAGCTGAATCATTGATTGTTGTGCTGATTCATCGCCAATTCATGCCGTCTGGAGTTCTCGTCCCTGCTACTGACCAGAGGAAACTCCTTACCTTCTTGGTTGTGAGTTTTTACGGAATCATGTTCAGACCAGAATCAGATGCTCACCCGCAAAACCTGCAAATTCCGTGCAGAAACCCACTGTCTCTAAACACATTTCCCTCCCAAAGTTGCACAGAAATGTTCGATTGCTTAAGTGTCTTTATCCCATTGTGTCACAGGTTGTTGTGGATGAGCTGTGGAAAGACATTGACGTGTTTAGACAGCCATGATGATATCAAACGGCGTGTAGTACAGGTGTTTGGAATAGCCTCCTCCTGTTCCTCTCTTTCTGTACCATTTCTTACAGAGTGTTTTCAAAATTAACATGGTGAGAGCAATGTGAATCGACACTACGGAATATCAAAGTCCTCCCCTTTACACTACCGCTCTCACAGCCAGAACAGACAGCTCCGATTGCTGATTTAAATCAGATAGTGATGGATTCTCTCAGGCGCTCTGTCAGACTACATGCTCCTTCACACAGGTTTCCAACTGGATACATGGATCAAGCAAACGTGTGGATATTGGGATTCAGGGGCAGGTTTCCAATCTGCTGGGCTGCAGTTCTAGTCACATGAATTTCTGACATGTTGAGACTTTCTGTGCATTCTACCTACTTGACGATTTAAACTGTAATTGAATTTTTATTATTGCATAACATTCTTACATCTTCAACATTCATGCAAACTGTGCAACGTGTTCTTGGATGTAGGAATGGTGAAGATTATTAATGAACGCAAAATGTTTCATGTTACCTGTATGAACTTTCAGAAGGAAGTCGGCGAAATTTCATTGATTCGAATTCTGTGCCGATTGAAGCTAATCGAAGGAAAAGCCCTGCGACAGCGGCAATGTAACATTGTCTGTAAACAACGCAGGAACCAACGAAAACCCATTTTTCAATGTCGTCTATTTTTTCACATTTTTTGTGTCCCTTTTGTATCCTTTTCGTGAACCTGATGCTTCAATAATCACATGCTCATGTCAGTTTCACCTTGACTGCATTAGCTTTAATTTCAGAACCAGACGGTTCAGGGAAATGAAGTAGGTTGAGTGACTGAGGTACCAGCGGGGCAGCACATCACCACCAAAGATCCCACAGTGTTGTGGTTCAGTGGTTAGTACTGCTGCCTCAACGGGGTCCAAAGTTCGATTCCAGCGTCGGTGGACTGTGTGGAGTTTGCACATTCTCCCCGTATCTGCGTGGGTTTTCTCCGGGTTTTCCAGTTTCCTCCCACAGTCCAAAGATTGTGCAGGTCAGGTGAGTTGGTCATTCTAAATTGCCCATAGTGCATTTGTCAGAGGGGAAATGTTTCTGATTGGGTTACTATTCGGAGGGTTGGTGTGGACTTTTGGGTCCGAAAGGTCTGTTTCCATACTGTGGGGAATCTAATAATCACAGCAAAAGTAGAGCAGTTGAGTTAAAGTTCCCAAGGTACGTGTTGGTCACGTGACAGTTTCGCTGTCTGCGGCTCTCGTCACGCAGTTGGTCAGCGCTGAATACTTAAAAGTGCATAACATGCCAAGGCTGTAAGTTCAATGCTTATCTAAAGATGTTGTTACTGACATTGACCAGGGATTATTGAAGATCAGACTGAAGCGCAGTTGAAAACAATGTTGAATAATGTAGCAGTTATTTGAAAACTCCATTTTCTGACGTAGGGAAAAGTTTTGCCTTTGTTAAACATGCCAATTATTAACAGAAAATCTGCAAATAATCCCCACGTGAATATTCATCTGTGGATAGAGAAACAGAGGTGAAGTTTTAGCTTGACGAACTTCCTCAAATCGCTGACCCAGCACTGGATTACATCCTGGGAAAGTCTATATAAATCGTTTCATATCATTCAATCTCCTGCAAGCTGCACAGCTCATTCAACCAATCGAAAGTATTAGATTTATCTCTTTGTGGAGTTTGACTGTTGTCAGTAAACCTGGTAAAGGATCTGGGCAAGTAGTTTTGCTGTTGGGAGGAACAAAGTGTCAAACTGGAATAAGTTTGAGTCTTGACGCAGGATTTTTCAAGTGGAGATAAAAGTATATTAAATAGACTCACTCCCCTTTCCCTTGATTATGATCAAATGTTCAAGACAACAGATGGCAATGTTAATGATGTTTTACATCGACAGACCAAATCTTGCTCACTGGAGACACCACAGTATTACAGATCAGGAGAGCGGGGGAGATGATGATCCTTGTGGAAACCTGAGACAGTGAGAGAATTAGTCCCATCCAGACCTTCCCCTCACATTTGACGAACGATCAGTCCTCAGCAAAGGAATCACCTTCATCCCCCTCTGTCCATGCATCAATGAATTTAATACACGCCGTGACGTCGAACCCTTCTTCTGCCGCCTCCACCTCCGAGCTTACTTTCACAATCAGGACTCCCGCCCACCTTCTGAGGACTCCTTCGCCCACCTCCAACACACTGCATCCACCTGGACACCCAGCGCTGGCCTATTACCTGCCCTCAATCTCTTGATTTCTAACTGCCACTGGGACATTAACCGCCTCAACATGTCTACCCGCTCCCCCACTCCAACCTCTCACCCTCACAACGCGCAGCCCTCCAATCCCCCTGCTCCAATCCCAAACTCACCATCAAGCCAGCAGATATAGGGGGCGCAGTGGTAGTCTGGCGCACTGACCTCAATACTGCTGAAGCCAAATTCCAACTCGAGGACACCTCTTCCTACCGCCCCCTCAACCATGACCCCACCTCCGTCACAAAAGCATCATCTCCCAGACCATACAGAACCTCATCACCTCAGGACATCTCCCACCCACAGCTTTCAACCTCATTGTCATGGAACACCGCACTGCCCGGTTCTACCTCCTTCCAAAGATCCACATGCCTGACCACCCTGGTCGACCCATGGTCTCAGCATGCTCCTGCCTCACTGAACTCATCTCTATTTGCCTCTAAATTGTCCAATCCCCCCAGTCCAGGAAATCCCCATATCCGTTCGAGACACCACCCACGCCCTCCACCTCCTCCAAGACTTCCGTTTCCCCAGCCACCAACGCTTCATCTTCACCATGGATATCCAATCCCTCTACACCTCCTTCCACCATGACCAGGGCCTTCAAGCCCTCCGGTTCTTCGTCTCCTGACGTCTCCAACAGTACCCTTCCACCGACACTCTCATTCGTTTGGCCGAACTGGTCCTCACCCTTAACAATTTCTCCTTCGAATCCTCCCAATTCCGCCAGGTCAAAGGGGTAGCCCTGGGCACAGGTATGGGCCCCAGCCATGCTTGTCTCTTTGTTGGCTACGGAGAACAGTCTATCTTCCGTCATTACACTTGCACCACTCTCCACCTCTTCCTCTGCTACATCGATGACTGCTTTGGCGGCACCTCGTGCTCCCGTGAGGAGGTTGAGCAATTCATCAACTTCACCAACACATTCCACCCTGAACTTAAATTTACCCGGACCATCTCTGCCACCTCCCTCCCCTTCCTGGACCTCTCCATCTCCATTAATGACGACCGCCTTGACACTGATATTTTTTACAAACCCACCGACTCCCACAGCTACCTGGATTGCAACTCTTCCCACCCTACCTCTTGCAAAAATGCCATCCCGTATTCCCAATTCCTCTGCGTAAGCCGTATCTGCTCCCAGGAGGACAAGTTCCACCACAGAACACACCAGATGGCCTCCTTCTTTTGAGACTGCAATTTCCCTTCTCACGTGGTTAAAGATGCCCTCCAACGCATCTCGTCTCCATCCCGCACCACCGCCCTCAGATCCCACTCCTCCAACCGTAACAAGGACAGAACGCCCCTGGTGCTCATCTTCCACCGCACCAACCTTCGCATAAACCAAATCATTCCCCGACATTTCCGCCACCTCCAAACAGACCCCACCACCAGGGATATATTTCCCTCCCCACCCCTTTCCCCCTTTCGCAAAGACCGTTTCCTTCGTGACAACCTGGTCAGGTCCATGCCCACCTACAACTCACCCTCCCATCCTGGCAACTTGCCCTGTCACCGCAGGAACTGCAAAACCTGCGCCCACACATGCTCCCTCACCTCTATCCAAGGCCCAAAAGGAGCCTTCCACATCCATCAAAGTTTTACCTGCACATCCACTAATATCATTTATGTATCCGTTGCTCCCGATGCGGTCTCCTCTACATTGAGGAGACTGGACGCCTCCTAGCAGAGCACTTTAGGGAACATCTCCGGGAACAGTTCCTGCGCAGCAGTCTCGATGCTCTGAATGATGTTCCAAGGTTATGGAAGAATTTGACAACAGTGCACATAAAACCTGGAGCAACATTACACAAAGTAAATGAACAATAAATATATACACTGGTTTATTGGGTCTCGAAATTACCGCACCAGTCACCCTATGCAGCGGGTCTGTTACTTTCTCACTGTCGTCCTTTATAAACAGTATGTAATATACACAGTCCTGCAGTGTTCTGGCACTACTCCCACATACAAAAGAAGCAATAAGAATATTGAAAGATTTATGGTCCATCCCTAAGCAGTGCCCATCCATTCCACCCACACCAAGTAAATGTTCCCTTTTATTGGGATATGAAAAGTGATGTCAGGAAGGGTTTAACTGGACCTGTTTGTTGAGTGACTGTGATTAATGTTAGTCGCCATGGGTTGCACTTACCACAGTGGACGGTTTCCTTCCTTTAACGATAAGTGGGCTCCGTTCAATGTGTTATCCCACAGTATGGTGGGAGCATCACGAACAGTGTTAACAGGGATCAGCAGCTCCAGAGACAGGGGGGAGAGATCAGAGTCTGAGCACAAGAGTCTGGAATGTTTCAACAATGAATCACAATCTGAGAACATTAGACTGGAATGTTACAGCAATGAATCACAATCTGAGAACATTAGACTGGAATGTTACAGCAATGGATCACAATCTGAGAACATTCGACTGGAATGTTACAGCAATGAATCACAATCTGAGAACATTAGACTGGAATGTTACAGCAATGGATCACAATCTGAGAACATTCGACTGGAATGTTACAGCAATGAATCACAATCTGAGAACATTAGACTGGAATGTTACAGCAATGGATCACAATCTGAGAACATTAGACTGGAATGTTACTGCAATGGATCACAATCTGAGAACATTAGAATGGAATGTTACTGCAATGGATCACAATCTGAGAACATTAGACTGGAATGTTACTGCAATGGATCACAATCTGAGAACATTAGACTGGAATGTTACTGCAATGGATCACAATCTGAGGACATTAGACTGGAATGTCCCAAGCATGGACAGGAGTTTAAACTGGGATGTTTGGTTTCTTTCTACGTATTATGATCGAAGGTCATTATCGTGACGGATCAAATATACACTTTACATTATACAATATTTTTATTATCCAATCCTGGCTTTTGTTAGCGTACCTGGTAAGTCTCACTGTGTAGTCATTAATTGTATAAATCATGTTTGACAGTCATACTGTTCTTTCATTCACTCTACCCTCCTTGCCACTGTTATTGTTTCTGCTAAGACTCTAAATCCAGATATTCACTTGACAAACCACTACTAAATTGTTAAATCACTCTCTCCTTCCTTGCTTCTGGCAGTGTTACTTATGGGTGGCTATGCTGACTTGCTCAGTTTCAGCTGTGAACCATGATTCGATGTATCACTGCACTTGCTATCTAAATATTGAAAGCATTGAGGTCACTATCTTCTGTTCTGGTTACAAACTGCATTTCCTTCCTCTAACTCCATCTCATCCCCGGCCAATATCTGAAGCTGAAATAGACAAATGACAGCAGTGGTGATTCCTTTGGCCATGAACCAATTCCTGACACTACATCCTGACCATTCCTAATTATAACTACTGATAAATACAGCATATACTTCACTGGCTTATCCCATCTGCAATTTGAACCATGAGCTGTGAAATACAGTCTTAAAGATGGCATTCGTCTGTTGCTGACACTCACGGCTGCAAATCTGCAGAAACAAATCTGAGTCAAGACTCCACAGCTCATATCTAATATCACACAGAAATTCCCATCCATTCGTCATTCCTGTGCGTACTGATCTATAATGCTATTGGGTCCGCAATACCTTTACTTTGATATTCTCAAGCATGTCATTAACAGCTGCCCATGAACTCTTTCTTCATTTCCCCTTCCCCCACCTCACCACAGTTCCAAACTTCCAGTTCAGCACTGTCCCTATGACCTGCCCTACCTGCCTATCTTCTTTTCAACCTTACCATTTCACCCTGCCACCCCCCTCGACCTATCACCTTCATCCCCTCCTGTACACTATGCTACTTTCTCCCCATCCCCAACCTCCTCTCACTGATCTCTCCACCCTTCAGGCTCTCTGCCTGTACTCCTGATGAAGAGCTTTTGCCCAAAACGTCGGTTTTACCGCTCCTGAACTGCTGTGCTCTTCCAGCACCACTAATCCAGAACTAACTCTGCCCATTACACGAAGCCCTAACAGTTGTCCACATTTAAACTGATTTCTTCCATGTATGCTCTCTCATAGACAATGACTTTCACATCTAACACTGCCCCAGACCCACACACACATGCACTCATAAAACCCCTTGCTTTGAACTGATGCATGATGATACAGGGACATTAACTTTTGGGAGCACATTTACTGTCACTCGCAGAATGGGCGGCAAATTGTCCTTTGTTAGTCATTTAAGTATTGCAAATGTAGCAGCAATATACCTGCAAGGTTTTGCAATACTGCCATGCTGGGCAGCTGGTTCAGTTTACTGAACAATGCACGAGCATCGTCTGCACAGCTCCCGATGCTGGCCAGATAGTCCACCACAGCGAGCAATACACTGGGATAGTCTGTACACCTCCCCATGCTGGCCAGATAGTCCAGTTTACTGAGAAATGCACTGTGATAGTCTGCATAGCTACCCATGCTGGGCAGATAGTCCTGTTTATTGAGGAATGCACTGGCACAGTCTGCACAGCTCACCATGCAGGGCAGGTTATCCAGTTTACTGAGCAATACATTGGCATAGACGGCACAGCTCACGATACTGGACAGATAGTCCGGTTTACTGAGCCATACACTGACATAGTCTGCACAGCGCCCCATGCTGGGCAAATAGTCCGGTTTAGGAGGTAAAAACAATGACTGCAGATGCTGGAAACCAGATTCTGGATCAGTGGTGCTGGAAGAGCACAGCAATTCAGATAGTCCGGTTTACTGAGCCATACACTGACATAGTCTGCACAGCTCTCTATTCTGACCCGATAATCCGGTTTACTGAGCCATACACTGACATAGTCTGCACAGCTCTCTATTCTGACCCGATAATCCGGTTTACTGAACCATACACGGACATAGTCTGCACAGCTCTCCATGCTGGGCTGATAGTCTGGTTTACAGAGCCATACACTGACATAGTCTGCACATCTCTCCATGCTGGGCAGATAGTCCGGTTTAGGTAAAAACAATGACTGCAGATGCTGGAAACCAGATTTTGCATCAGTGGTGCTGGAAGAGCAGAGCAATTCAGGCAGCATCCGAGGACAGGCAAAATCGATGTTTCGGGCAAAAGCCCTTCATCAGGAATAAAGGCAGAGAGTCTGAAGCGTGGAGAGATAAGCTAGAGGCGGGTGGGGGTGGGCTAGAGTAGCATAGAGTACAATAGGTCAGTGGGGGAGGAGATGAAGGTGATAGGTCAGGGAGGAGAGGGTGGAGTGGATAAATGGAAAAGGAGCTGGGCAGGTCGGACAAGTCCGGACAAGTCAAGGGGACAGTTTTGCTGGAGGTTAAAAACTAGGATGAGGTGGGGGAAGGGGAAATGAGGAATCTTTTGAAATCCACATTGATGCCCTGGGGTTGAAGTGTCCCGAGGCGGAAGATGAGGCGTTCTTCTTCCATGCGTCTGGTGGTGAGGGAGCGGCGGTGAAGGAGGCCCAGGACCTCCATGTCCATGGCAGAGTGGGAGGAGGAGTTGAAATGTTGAGCCACGGGGCGGTTTGGTTGATTGGTGCGGGTGTCTCGGAGATGTTCCCTAAAGCGCTCTACTAGGAGGCGCCCAGTCTCCCCAATGTAGAGGAGACCACATCGGGAACAGCGGATACAATAAATGATATTAGTGGATGTGCAGGTAAAACTTTGATGGATGTGGAAGGCTCCTTTAGGGCCTTGGATGGAGGTGAGGGAGGAGGTGTGGGCACAGGTTTTACAGTTCCTGCGGTGGCAGGGGAAAGTGCCAGGATGGGAGGGTGGGTCGTAGGGGGGCGTGGACCTGACCAGGTAGTCACGGAGGGAACGGTCTTTGCGGAAGCCGGAGAGGGCTGGGGAGGGAAATATATCCCTAGTGGTGGGGTCTGTTTGGAGGTGGCGGAAATGTCGGCGGATGATTTGGTTTATGCGAAGGTTGGTAGGGTGGAAGGTGAGCACCAGGGGCGTTCTGTCCTTGTTGCGGTTGGAGGGGTTGGGTCTGAGGGCGGAGGTGCGGGATGTGGATGAGATGCGTTGGAGGGCATCTTTAACCACGTGGGAAGAGAAATTGCGGTTTCTAAAGAAGGAGGCCATCTGGTGTGTTCTATGGTGGAACTGCTCCTGCTGGGAGCAGATACGGCAGAGGCGGAGGAATTGGGAATATGGGATGGCATTTTTGCAAGAGGTAGGGTGGGAAGAGGTGGAATCGAGGTAGCTGTGGGAGTCGGTGGGTTTGTAGAAAATGTCAGTGTCAAGTCGGTCGTCACTAATGGAGATGGGGAGGGAGGTGTCAGAGATGGTCCAGGTAAATTTAAGGTCAGGGTGGAATGTGTTGGTGAAGTTGATGAATTGCTCAACCTTCTCGCGGGAGCACGAGGTGGCGCCAATGGAATTGCTCAACCTCCTCGCGGGATACGTTCGAGACACCAGCCACGCCCTCCACCTCCTCCAAGACTTCCGTTTCCCCGGCCCCCAACACCTCATCTTCACCATGGATATCCAATCCCTCTACACCTCCATCCGCCATGACCAGGGCCTCCAAGCCCTCCGTTTTTTCCTCTCCAGACGTTCCCAACAGTACCACTCCACCCTCACTCTCATTCGTTTGGCCGAACTGGTCCTCATCCTTAACAATTTCTCCTTTGAATCCTCCCACTTCCTCCAGGCCAAAGGGTTGGCCATGGGCACACGTATGGGCTTCAGCTATGCCTGTCTCTTTGTTGGCTACGTAGAGCAGTTGATCTTCCGTAATTACACTGGCACCACTCCCCACCTCTTCCTCCGCTACATTGATGACTGCATTGGCGCCACCTCGTGCTCCCGCGACGAGGTTGAGCAATTCATCAACTTCACCAACACATTCCACCCTGACCTTAAATTTACCTGGACCATCTCTGACACCTCCCTCCCCTTCCTGTACCTCTCCATCTCCATCAGTGACGACTGACTTGACACTGACATTTTCTACAAACCCACCGACTCCCACAGCTACCTCGATTACACCTCTTCCCAGCCTACCTCTTGCAAAAATGCAATCCCGTATTCCCAATTCCTCCGCCTCCGCCGTATCTGCTCCCAGGAGGAGCAGTTCCACCATAGAACACACCAGATGGCCTCCTTCTTTAGAGACCGCAATTTCCCTTCCCACGTGGTTAAAGATGCCCTCCAACGCATCTCGTCCACATCCCGCAACTCCGCCCTCAGACCCAACCCCTCCAACCGCAACAAGGACAGAACGCCCCTGGTGCTCACCTTTCACCCTACCAACCTTCGCATAAACCAAATCATCCGCCGACATTTCCGCCACCTCCAAACAGACCCCACCACCAGGGATATATTTCCCACCCCAGCCCTCTCCGGCTTCCGCAAAGACCGTTCCCTCCGTGACTACCTGGTCAGGTCCACGCCCCCCTACGACCCACCCTCCCATCCTGGCACTTTCCCCTGCCACCGCAGGAACTGTAAAACCTGTGCCCAAACCACCTCCCTCACCTCAATCCAAGGCCCTAAAGGAGCCTTCCACATCCATCAAAGTTTTACCTGCACATCCACTAATATCATTTATTGTATCCGCCGTTCCCGATGTGGTCTCCTCTACATTGGGGAGACTGGGCGCCTCCTAGCAGAGCGCTTTAGGGAACATCTCCGAGACACCCGCACCAATCAACCAAACCGCCCCATGGCTCAACATTTCAACTCCCCCTCCCACTCTGCCGAGGACTTGGAGGTCCTGGGCCTCCTTCACCGCCGCTCCCTCACCACCAGACGCATGGAAGAAGAACGCCTCATCTTCCGCCTCGGAACACTTCAACCCCAGGGCATCAATGTGGATTTCAAAAGATTCCTCATTTCCCCTTCCCCCACCTCATCCTAGTTTCTCAACTCCAGCAAAACTGTCCCCTTGACTTGTCCGGACTTGTCCGACCTGCCCAGCTCCTTTTCCATTTATCCACTCCACCCTCTCCTCCCTGACCAATCACCTTCATCTCCTCCCCCATTGACCTATTTTACTCTATGCTACTCTATCCCCACCCCCACCCTCCTCTCCCTTATCTCTCCACGCTTCAGACTCTCTGCCTTTATTCCTGATGAAGGGCTTTTGCCCGAAACGTCGATTTTGCCTGGCCTTTGGATGCTGCCTGAATTGCTGTGCTCTTCCAGCACCACTGATCCAGAAGATAGTCCGGTTTACTCAGCCATACACTGACATAGTCTGTACAGCTCTCCATGCTGGGCTGATAGTCTGGTTTTCTGAGCCATACACTGACATTGTCTGCACAGCTCACCATGCTGGGCAGATAGTCCGGTTTACTCAGCCATACACTGACATAGTCTGCACAGCTCTCCATGCTGGGCTGATAGTACGGTTTACTGAGCCATACACTGACATAGTCTGCACAGCTCACCATGCTGGGCAGATAGTCCGGTTTACTGAGCCATACACTGACATAGTCTGCACAGCTCTCCATGCTGGTCCGATGGACAGGTTTACTGAGCCACACACTGACATAGTCTGCAACGCTCCCCAGGCTGGGCAGATAGTCCAGTTTACTGAGCCATACACTGACATAGTCTGCACAGCTCTCCATGCTGGTCCGATAGACAGGTTTACTGAGCCATACACTGACATAGTCTGCAACGCTCCCCAGGCTGGGCAGATAGTCCAGTTTACTGAGCCATAGACTGACATAGTCTGCACAGCTCTCCATGCTGACCCGAAAGTCCGGGTTACTGAGCAATACATTGGCATAGACGGCACAGCTCACGATACTGGGCAGATAGTCCGGTTTACTGAGCCATACACTGACATAGTCTGCACAGCGCCCCATGTTGAGCAAATAGTCCGGTTTAAGAGGTAAAAACAATGACTGCAGATGCTGGAAACCAGATTCTGGATCAGTGGTGCTGGAAGAGCAGAGCAATTCCGGCAGCATCCGAGAACAGGCAAAATCGACGTTTCGGGCGAAAGCCCTTCATCTGGAAGAAAGGCAGAGAGCCTGAAGCGTGGAGACATAGGCGAGAGGAGGGCGGGCGTGTGGATAGAGAAGCATGGAGTACAATACGTCAGTGGGGGAGGAGATGAAGGTGATAGGTCAGGGAGGAGAGGGTGGAGTGGATAGGTGGAAAAGGAGATGGGCAGATCGGACAAGACTGCACAGCTCTCCATTCTGGCCCGATAGTCCAGTTTACTGTGCCATACACTGAAATAGACAGCACAGCTCCCCATGCTGGCCCGATAGTCCAGTTTACTGAGCCATAACAGACATAGTCTGCAAGCTCTCCATGCTGGCCAGATAGTCCGGTTTACTGAGCCGTACACTGACATAGTCTGCACAGCTCTCCATTCTGGGCCGATAGTCTGATTTACTGAGCCTTACATTGACATAGTCTGCACAGATCTCCATGCTGGCCTGATAGTCCGATTTACTGAGACATAAAATGACATAGTCTGCACAGCTCCACATGCTGGCCCGACAGTCCGGTTTACTGAGCCTGACACTGACATAGTCTGCACAAATCTCCATGCTGGCCTGATTGTCCGGTTTACTGAGCAATACACTGACATACTTTAAACAGCTCTCCTTGCTGACACGATCGTCCGGTTTACTGAGCCATACACAGACATAGTCTGCATAGATCTCCATGCTGGGTAGAGAGTCCTGTTTACTGAGCCATACACTGACATAGTCTGCACAGCTCTCCATGCTGGCCCGATAGTCCGGATTACTGAGCCATACACTGACATAGTCTGCACAGCTCCCCATGCTGGCCCAATAGTCCAGTTTACTGAGCGATACACAGACATAGTCTGCACAGCTCTCCATGCTGGGCAGATAGTCTGGTTTACTGAGCCGTACACTGACATAGTCTGCACAGCTCTCCATTCTGGGCCGATAGTCTGATTTACTGAGCCCGACATTGACATAGTCTGCACAGACCTCCATGCTGGCCTGATAGTCCGATTTACTGAGACGTACAATGACATAGTCTGCACAGCTCTCCAAGCTGGGGCCATACCGGTTTACTGAGCCATACACTGACATAGTCTGCACAGCTCTCCATGCTGGGTCGATAGTCTGGTTTACTGAGCCATACACTGACATAGTCTGCACAGCTCTGCATGCTGGGCAGATAGTCCGGTTTACTGAGCCATACACTGACATAGTCTGCACAGCTCTCCATGCTGGACGGATAGACCGATTTACTGAGCCATACATTGACATAGACTGCACAGATCTCCATGCGGGCCTGATAGTCCGGTTTACTGAGCCTTACATTGACATAGTCTGCGCAGCTCCCCATGCTGGCCTGATATTCCTGTTTACTGAGCCATACACTGACATAGTCTGCACAGCTCTCCATGCTGTGCAGATAGTCCAGTTTACTGAGCCATATACTGACATAGTCTGCACCGCTCTCCATGCGGGGCCGATAGTCCAGTTTACTGAGCCATACACTGACACAGTTGCAGGGGCTCCCATGCTGGCCCGATAGTCAGGTTTACTGGGCCATGCACTGACATCGTAAGCACAGCTCCCGATGCTGGGCAGATAGTCCGGTTCGCTGAGCCAGACACTGACATAGTCTGCACCGCTCTCCATGCTTGGCTGCTAGACCGGTTTACTGAGCCATACACTGACATAATCTGCACAACTCTCCATGCTGGGCAGATAGTCCGGTTTACTGAGCCATACACTGACATAGTCTGCACAGATTAGATTAGATTAGATTACAGTGTGGAAACAGGCCCTTCGGCCCAACAAGTCCACACCGACCCGCCGAAGCGAAACCCACCCATACCCCTACATTTACCTCTTACCTAACACTACGGGCAATTTAGTATGGCCAATTCACCTGGCCCTGCACATCTTTGTCACTGTGGGAGGAAACCGGAGCACCCGGAGGAAACCCACGCAGACACGGGGAGAACGTGCAAACTCCACACAGTCAGTCGCCTGAGGCGGGAATTGAACCCGGGTCTCTGGCGCTGTGAGGCTGCAGTGCTAACCACTGTGCCACCATGCCGTCCACAGCTCCCCATGCAGGGACGATGGTCCGGTTTACTGAGCCATACACTGACATAGTCTGCACAGCTCTCCATGCTGACCCGATAGTCCGGTTTACTGAGCCATACACTGACCAAGTCTGCACAGCGCTCCATTCTGGCCCGATAGTCCGGTTTCCTGAGCCATGCACTGACATAGTCTGCACAGCTCCACATGCTGGACCGATAGTCCGGTTTACTGAGCCTGACACTGACATAGTCTGCACAAATCTCCATGCTGGCCTGATTGTCCGGTTTACTGAGCAATACACTGACATACTTTAAACAGCTCTCCTTGCTGACACGATCGTCCTGTTTACTGAGCCATACACAGACATAGTCTGCATAGATCTCCATGCTGGGTAGAGAGTCCTGTTTACTGAGCCATACACTGACATAGTCTGCACAGCTCTCCATGCTGGCCCGATAGTCCGGATTACTGAGCCATACACTGACATAGTCTGCACAGCTCCCCATGCTGGCCCAATAGTCCAGTTTACTGAGCGATACACAGACATAGTCTGCACAGCTCTCCATGCTGGGCAGATAGTCTGGTTTACTGAGCCGTACACTGACATAGTCTGCACAGCTCTCCATTCTGGGCCGATAGTCTGATTTACTGAGCCCGACATTGACATAGTCTGCACAGACCTCCATGCTGGCCTGATAGTCCGATTTACTGAGACGTACAATGACATAGTCTGCACAGCTCTCCAAGCTGGGGCCATACCGGTTTACTGAGCCATACACTGACATAGTCTGCACAGCTCTCCATGCTGGGTCGATAGTCTGGTTTACTGAGCCATACACTGACATAGTCTGCACAGCTCTGCATGCTGGGCAGATAGTCCGGTTTACTGAGCCATACACTGACATAGTCTGCACAGCTCTCCATGCTGGACCGATAGACCGATTTACTGAGCCATACATTGACATAGACTGCACAGATCTCCATGCGGGCCTGATAGTCTGGTTTACTGAGCCTTACATTGACATAGTCTGCGCAGCTCCCCATGCTGGCCTGATATTCCTGTTTACTGAGCCATACACTGACATAGTCTGCACAGCTCTCCATGCTGTGCAGATAGTCCAGTTTACTGAGCCATATACTGACATAGTCTGCACCGCTCTCCATTCGGGGCCGATAGTCCAGTTTACTGAGCCATACACTGACACAGTTGCAGGGGCTCCCATGCTGGCCCGATAGTCAGGTTTACTGGGCTATGCACTGACATCGTAAGCACAGCTCCCCATGCTGGCCTGATATTCCTGTTTACTGAGCCAGACACTGACATAGTCTGCACCGCTCTCCATGCTGGGCAGATAGTCCGGTTTACTGAGCCATACACTGACATAGTCTGCACAGATTAGATTAGATTAGATTACAGTGTGGAAACAGGCCCTTCGGCCCAACAAGTCCACACCGACCCGCCGAAGCGAAACCCACCTATACCCCTACATTTACCTCTTACCTAACACTACGGGCAATTTAGTATGGCCAATTCACCTGGCCCTGCACATCTTTGTCACTGTGGGAGGAAACCGGAGCACCCGGAGGAAACCCACGCAGACACGGGGAGAACGTGCAAACTCCACACAGTCAGTCGCCTGAGGCGGGAATTGAACCCGGGTCTCTGGCGCTGTGAGGCTGCAGTGCTAACCACTGTGCCACCATGCCGTCCACAGCTCCCCATGCAGGGACGATGGTCCGGTTTACTGAGCCATACACTGACATAGTCTGCACAGCTCTCCATGCTGTCCCCATAGTCCGGTTTACTGAGCCATATACAGACATAGTGTGCACAGCTCTCCATGCTGACCCGATAGTCCGGTTTACTGAGCCATACACTGACCAAGTCTGCACAGCGCTCCATTCTGGCCCGATAGTCTGGTTTCCTGAGCCATGCACTGACATAGTCTGCACAGCTCTCAATGCTGGACCGATAGTCCGGTTTACTGAGCCTGACACTGACATAGTCTGCACAGCTCTCCATGCTGGCCCGACAGTCCAGTTTACTGAGCCATACACTGACATAGTCTGCACAGCTCTCCAAGCTGGCCCGATAGTCCAATTTACTGAGCCATACACTGACATAGTCCGCACAGCTCTCCATGCTGGTCCGATAGTTCGGTTTACTGAGCCATACATTGACATAGTCTACCAAGCTCCCCATGCTGGCCGATAGTCCGGTTTAATGAGCAATACACTGACATAGAGTCCACAGCTCTCCATGCTGACCCGATAGTCCGATTTACTGTGCCATACACGGACATACTCTGCAAACCTCTCCATGCTGGTCCGATAGTCCGGTTTACAGAGCCATACACTGACATAGTCGGCACAGCTCACCATGCTGGCCCGATAGTCCGATTTACTGAGCCGTACACTGACATAGTCTGCACTGCTCTCCATGCTGGCCCGATAGTCCGATTTTCTGAGCCATACATTGACATAGTCTGCATCGCTCTCCATGCTGGGCCGATAGTCCAGTTTACTGAGCCATAAACTGACATAGTCTGCGCCCCTCCCCAGGTTGGGCAGATTGTCTGGTTTACTGAGGCATACACTGACATTGTCTGCACCGTTCTCCATGCTGGGCAGATAGTCTGATTTACTGAGCCATACACTGACATTGTCTGCACCGCTCTCCATGCTGGGCAGATAGTCTAGTTTACTGAGCCATACACTGACATAGTCTGCACCGCTCTCCATTCTGGCCAGATTGTCCGGTTTACTGAGCAATACACTGACATACTTTGAACAGCTCTCGTTGCTGACCCAATAGTCTGGTTTACTGAGACATACACTGACATAGTCTGCACAGCTCCCCATGCTGGGACGATCGTCCGTTTTACTGAGCCATGTACTGACATAGTCTGCACAGCTCCCCATGCTGGCCCGATAGTCCGGTTTACTGAGCCATACACTGACATAATCTGCACAACTCTCCATGCGGGCCCGATAGTCCGGTTTACTGAGCCATATACTGACATAGTCTGCACAGCTCCCCATGCTGGGACGATCGTCCGTTTTACTGAGCCATGTACTGACATAGTCTGCACAGCTCCCCATGCTGGCCCGATAGACCGGTTTACTGAACCATGCACTGACATAATCTGCACAACTCTCCATGCTGGTTCGATACTCCGGATTACTGAGACATACACTGACATAATCTGCACAGCTTTCCATTCTGGCCCGATAGTCCAGTTTACTGAGCCATACACTGACATAGTCTGCTGAGCTCTCCATGCTGGGCCAATATTCCGGTTTACTGAGCCATACACTGACATCATCTGCACAGCTCCCCATGCTGTGCAGATAGTCCGGTTTACTGAGCCATACACTGACATAGTCTGCACCACTCTCCATGCTGGCCCGATAGTCCGGTATACTGAGCCATACACAGACATAGTGTGCACAGCTCTCCATGCTGGCCTGATAGTCCTGTTTACTGACCCATACACTGACATAATATGAACAACTTCCATGCTGGCCTGATAGTCCGGTTTGCTGACCAATACACTGACATAGTTTGTACAGCTCTCGTTGCTGACCCAATAGTCCGGTTTACTGAGACATAAACTGACATAGTCTGCACAGCACCCCATGCTGGCCCGATAGTCCGGTTTACTGAGCCATACACTGACATAATCTGCACAACTCTCCATGCTGGCCCGATAGTCCGGTTTACTGAGCCATACAATGACATACTCTGCACCGCTCTCCATGCTGGGCAGATAGTCCGGTTTACTGAGCCATACACTGACATTGTCTGCACCGCTCTCCATGCTGGGCAGATAGTCCGGTTTACTGAGCCATACACTGACATAGTTTGCACCGCTCCCCATTCTGGCCAGATTGTCCGGTTTACTGAGCAATACACTGACATACTTTGAACAGCTCTCGTTGCTGACCCAATAGTCCGGTTTACTGAGACATACTCTGACATAGTCTGCACAGCTCCCCATGCTGGGACGATCGTCCGTTTTACTGAGCCATGTACTGACATAGTCTGCACAGCTCCCCATGCTGGCCCAATAGTCCGGTTTTCTGAGCCATACACTGACATAATCTGCACAACTCTCCATGCTGGTTCGATACTCCGGATTACTGAGCCATACACTGACAGAGTCTGCTGAGCTCTGCATGCTGGGCCAATATTCCGGTTTACTGAGCCATACACTGACATCATCTGCACAGCTCCCCATGCGGTGCAGATAGTCCGGTTTCCTGAGCCATACACTGACATAGTCTGCACCACTCTCCATGCTGGCGCGATAGTCCGGTTTACTGAGCCATACCCAGACATAGTGTGCACAGCTCTCCATGCTGGCCTGATAGTCCTGTTTACTGACCCATACACTGACATAATATGAACAACTTCCATGCTGGCCTGATGGTCCGGTTTGCTGACCAATACACTGACATAGTTTGTACAGCTCTCCAGACTGACACAATTGTCCGGTTTGCTGAGGCATACACTGACATAGTCTGCACAAATATCCATGCTGGCCAGATTGTCCGGTTTACTGAGCAAAACACTGACAAACTTTGAACAGCTCTACTTGCTGACCCGATAGTCCGGTTTACTGAGCCACACACAGACATAGTCTACACAGCTCTCCATGCTGGCCCGCGAGTCCAGTTTACTGAGCCATACACTGACATAGTCTGCACAGCTCTCCATGCTGGCCCGATTGTCCGGTTTACTGATCCATACACTGACATAGTGTGCACAGCTCTCAATGCTGGACCGAAAGTCCGGTTTACTGAGCCATACACGGACGTAGTCTGCACAGCTCCCCATGCTGGGCAGATAGTCCGGTTTACTGAGCCTGACACTGACATAGTCTGCACAGCTCCCCATGCTGGCCCGAGAGTGCAGTTTACTGAGCCATACACTGACATAGTCTGCACAGCTTCTAATGCTGGACCGATAGTCCGGTTTACTGAGCCATACACTGACATAGTCTGCACAGCTCACCCTGCTGGCCTGATAGTTTGGTTTACGGAGCCATACACTGACATAGTCTGCAAAGCTCCCCATGCTGGCCCGATAGTCCGTTTACTGAGACATACACTGACATAGTCTGCACAGCTCTGCATGCTGGGCAGATATTCCGGTTTACTGAGCCATATACTGACATAGTCTGCAAAGCTCACCATGCTTGCGCGATAGACCGATTTACTGAGCCAAACACTGACATAATATGCACAACTTCCATGCTGGCCTGATAGTCTGGTTTACTGACCCATACACTGACATAATATGCACAATTTCATTGCTGGTCTGCTGGTCCGGTTTACTGACCAATACACTGACATAGTTTGTACAGCTCTCCAGACTGACACAATTGTCCGCTTTGCTGAGGCATACACTGACATAGTCTGCACAAATATCCATTCTGGCCAGATTGTCCGGTTGACTGAGCAACACACTGACATACTTTGAACAGCTCTCCTTGCTGACCCGATAGTCCGGTTTACTGAGCCATACACAAACGTAGTCTGCACAGCACTCCATGCTGAGTCGATAGTCCGGTTTACTGAGCCATACACTGACATTGTCTGCACAGCTCTCCAAGCTGGGGCCATAGTCCGGTTTACTGAGCCATACACTGACATAGTCTTCACAGCTCTCCAAGCTGGGTCGATAGTCCGGTTAACTGAGCCATACACACACATAGTCTGCACAGCTCTGCATGCTGGGCAGATAGTCCGGTTTACTGAGCCATACACTGACATAGTCTTCACAGCTCTCCATGTTGGACGGATAGACCGATTTACTGAGCCATACATTGACATAGACTGCACAGATCTCCATGCGGGCCTGATAGTCCGGTTTACTGAGCCTCACAGTGACATAGTCTGCGCAGCTCCCCATGCTGGCCTGATAGACCTGTTTACTGAGCCATACACTGACATAGTCTTCACAGCTCTCCATGCTGTGCAGATAGTCCAGTTTACTGAGCCATATACTGACATAGTCTGCACCGCTCTCCATGCGGGGCCGATAGTCCAGTTTACTGAGCCATACACTGACACAGTTGCAGGGGCTCCCATGCTGGCCCGATAGTCCTGTTTACTGAGCTATACACTGACATAGTCTGCACAGCTCTCCATGCTGTGCAGATAGCCCAGTTTAATGAGCCATATACTTACATAGTCTGCACAACTCTCCATGCGGGGCCGATAGTCCAGTTTACTGAACCATACACTGACACAGTTGCAGTGGCTCCCATGCTGGCCCGATAGTCAGGTTTACTGTGCCATACACGGACATAGTCTGCGCAGCTCCCCATGCTGGCCCGATAGGCCGGTTTACTGAGACATACACTGGCATAGTCTGCCAGCTCTCCATTCTGGCCCTATAGTCCAGTATACTGAGCCATGCACTGACATCGTCTGCACAGCTCCCCATGCTGGGCAGATAGTCCGGTTCGCTGAGCCATACACTGACATAGTCTGCACCGCTCTCCACGCTTGGCCGATAGACCGGTTTACTGAGCCATACACTGACATCATCTGCACAACACTCCATGCTGGGCAGATAGTCCGGTTTACTGAGCCTGACACTGACATAGTCCGCACAGCTCCCCACGCTGGCCCGGTAATCCGGTTTACTGAGCCATACACTGACATAGTCTGCACAGCGCTCCATGCTGGCCCGATAGTCCGGTTTACTGAGCCATACACTGACATAGTCTGCACAGCTCTCTATGCTGGTCCGATAGCCCGGAAAACTGAGCCATACACTGACATAGTCTGCACAGCTCTGCACGCTGGGCAGATATTCCGGTTTACTGAGCCAAACACTGACATAGTCTGCACAGCTCTCCATGCCCGTCCAATAGTCTGGGTTACTGAGCCATACACTGACATAGTCTGCACAGGTCTCTATGCTGGTCCAATAGTCCGGAAATTTGAGCCATACCCTGACATAGTCTGCACCCCTCCCCAGGCTGGGCAGATTGTCCGGTTTACTGAGCCAAACGCTGACATAGTCTGCACAGCTCTCCTTGCTGGCCCGATAGTCCGGTTTACTGACTCATACACTGACATAATATGAACAACATCCATGCTGGCCTGATAGTCCGGTTTGCTGACCAATACACTGACATAGTTTGTACAGCTCTCCAGACTGACACAATTGTCCGGTTTGCTGAGGCATACACTGACATAGTCTGCACAAATATCCATGCTGGCCAGATTGTCCGGTTTACGGAGCAAAACACTGACAAACTTTGAACAGCTCTACTTGCTGACCCGATAGTCCGGTTTACTGAGCCACACACAGACATAGTCTACACAGCTCTCCATGCTGGCCCGCGAGTCCAGTTTACTGAGCCATACACTGACATAGTCTGCACAGCTTTCCATGCTGGCCCGATTGTCCGGTTTACTGATCCATACACTGACATAGTGTGCACAGCTCTCAATGCTGGACCGAAAGTCCGGTTTACTGAGCCATACACGGACGTAGTCTGCACATCTCCACATGCTGGGCAGATAGTCCGGTTTACTGAGCCTGACACTGACATAGTCTGCACAGCTCCCCATGCTGGTCCGAGAGTGCAGTTTACTGAGCCATACACTGACATAGTCTGCACAGCTTCTAATGCTGGACCGATAGTCCGGTTTTCTGAGCCATACACTGACATAGTCTGCACAGCTCACCCTGCTGGCCTGATAGTTTGGTTTACGGAGCCATACACTGACATAGTCTGCAAAGCTCCCCATGCTGGCCCGATAGTCCGTTTACTGACCCATACACTGACATAATATGCACAATTTCATTGCTGGCCTGATGGTCCGGTTTACTGACCAATACACTCACATAGTTTGTACAGCTCTCCAGACTGACACAATTGTCCGCTTTGCTGAGGCATACACTGACATAGTCTGCACAAATATCCATTCTGGCCAGATTGTCCGGTTTACTGAGCAATACACTGACATACTTTGAACAGCTCTCCTTGCTGACCCGATAGTCCGGTTTACTGAGCCATACACAAACGTAGTCTGCACAGCACTCCATGCTGAGTCGATAGTCCGGTTTACTGAGCCATACACTGACATTGTCTGCACAGCTCTCCATGTTGGGCCGATAGTCCGGTTCACTGAGCCATACACTGACATAGAATGCACAGCTCTCCAAGCTGGGGCCATAGTCCGGTTTACTGAGCCATACACTGACATAGTCTGCAGAGCTCTCCAAGCTGGGTCGATAGTCTGGTTAACTGAGCCATACACACACATAGTCTGCACAGCTCTGCATACTGGGCAGATAGTCCGGTTTACTGAGCCATACACTGACATAGTCTTCACAGCTCTCCATGCTGGATGGATAGACCGATTTACTGAGCCATACATTGACATAGACTGCACAGATCTCCATGCGGGCCTGATAGTCCGGTTTACTGAGCCTCACAGTGACATAGTCTGCGCAGCTCCCCATGCTGGCCTGATAGTCCTGTTTACTGAGCCATACACTGACATAGTCTTCACAGCTCTCCATGCTGTGCAGATAGTCCAGTTGACTGAGCCATATACTGACATAGTCTGCACCACTCTCCATGCGGGGCCGATAGTCCAGTTTACTGAACCATACACTGACACAGTTGCAGGGGCTCCCATGCTGGCCCGATAGTCAGGTTTACTGTGCCATACACGGACATAGTCTGCGCAGCTCCCCATGCTGGCCCGATAGGCCGGTTTACTGAGACATACACTGGCATAGTCTGCCAGCTCTCCATTCTGGCCCTATAGTCCAGTATACTGAGCCATGCACTGACATCGTCTGCATAGCTCCCCATGCTGGGCAGATAGTCCGGTTCGCTGAGCCATACACTGACATAGTCTGCACCGCTCTCCACGCTTGGCCGATAGATTGGTTTACTGAGCCATACACTGACATCATCTGCACAACACTCCATGCTGGGCAGATAGTCCGGTTTACTGAGCCTAACACTGACATAGTCCGCACAGCTCCCCACGCTGGCCCGGTATTCCGGTTTACTGAGCCATACACTGACATAGTCTGCACAGCGCTCCATGCTGGCCCGATAGTCCGGTTTACTGAGCCATACACTGACATAGTCTGCACAGCTCTCTATGCTGGTCCGATATTCCGGAAAACTGAGCCATACACTGACATAGTCTGCACAGCTCTGCACGCTGGGCAGATATTCCGTTTTACTGAGCCAAACACAGACATAGTCTGCACAGCTCTCCATGCTGGTCCGATAGTCTGGGTTACTGAGCCATACACTGACATAGTCTGCACAGGTCTCTATGCTGGTCCTATAGTCCGGAAATTTGAGCCATACACTGACATAGTCTGCACCCCTCACCAGGCTGGGCAGATTGTCCGGTTTACTGAGCTAAACGCTGACATAGTCTGCACAGCTCTCCTTGCTGGCCCGATAGTCCGGTTAACTGAGCCATATACGGACATAGTCTGCACAGCTCCCCATTCTGGCCCCATAGTCAGGTTTACTGAGCCATATTCGGACATAGTCTGCACAGCTCCCCATTCTGGCCCGATAGTCTGGTTTACTGAGACATACACTGACGTAATCTGCACAGCTCTCCATTCTGGTCCGATAGTCCAGTTTACTGAGCCATACACTGACATAGTCTGCAGAGCTCTCCATTCTGGGCCGATATTCCGGTTAACTGAGCCATACACTGACATCATCTGCACAGCTCCCCATGCGGTGCAGATAGTCCGGTTTACTGAGCCATACACTGACATATTCTGCACCGCTCTCCATGCTGGCCCGATAGTCCGGTTTACTGAGCCAAACACTGACATAATATGCACAACTTCCATGCTGGCCTGATAGTCCGGTTTACTGACCCATACACTGACATAATATGCACAGTTTCCATGCTGGCCTGATAGTCCGGTTTACTGACCAATACACTGACATAGTTTGTACAGCTCTCCAGACTGACACAATTGTCCGGTTTGCTGAGGCATACACTGACATAGTCTGCACAAATATTCATGCTGGCCAAATTGGCCGGTTTACGGAGCAAAAGACTGACATACGTTGAACAGCTCTCCTTGCTGACCCGATAGTCCGGTTTACTGAGCCATACACAAACATAGTCTGCAAAGCACTCCATGCGGGGCCGATAGTCCAGTTTACTGAGCAATACACTGAAATTGTCTGCACAGCTCTCCATGCTGGGCCGATAGTCTAGTTCACTGAGCCACACACTGACATTGTCTGCACAGCTCTCCATGCTGGCCCGATAGTCCGGTTTACTGAGCCATACACTGACATAGTCTGCACAGATCTCCAAGCTGGGGCCATAGTCCGGTTTACTGAGCCATACACTGACATAGTCTGCACAGCTCTCCATGCTGGGCAGATAGTCCGATTTACTGAGCCATACATTGACATAGCCTGCACAGATCTCTATGATGGCCTGATAATCCGGTTTAATGAGCCATACAATGACATAGTCTGCGCAACTCCCCATGCTGGCCCGATAGTCCTGATTACTGAGCCATACACTGACACAGTCGGCACAGCTCCCATGCTGGCCTCATAGTCAGGTTTACTGTGCCATACACTGACATAGTCTGCGCAGCTCACCATGCTGGCCCGATTGTCCGGTTTACTGAGACATACACTGACATAGTCTGTACAGCTCTCCATTCTGGCCCGATAGTCCAGTTTACTGAGCCATACACTGACATAGTCTGCACCGCTCTCCATGCTTGGCCGATAGACCGGTTTACTGAGCCATGCACTGACATAATCTGTACAGCTCCCCATGCGGTGCAGATAATCCGGTTTACTGAGCCATACACTGTCATAGTCTGCACAACTCTCCATGCTGGCCCGATAGTCCGGTTTACTGACCCTTTCACTGACATAATATGCACAACTTCCATGCTGGCCTGATAGTCTGGTTTGCTGACCAATACACTGACATAGTTTGTACAGCTCTCCAGACTGACACAATTGTCCGGTTTGCTGAGGCATACACTGACATAGTCTGCACAGCTCTCCATGCTGGGTCGAAAGTCTGGTTTACTGACCAATACACTGACATAGTTTGTACAGCTCTCCAGACTGACACAATTGTCCGGTTTGCTGAGGCATACACTGACATAGTCTGCACAGCTCTCCATGCTGGGTCGAAAGTCTGGTTTACTGAGCAATACACTGACAAACTTTGAACAGCTCTCCTGGCTGACCCGATAGTCCAGTTTACTGAGCCACACACAGACATAGTCTGCACAGCTCTCCATGCTGGCCCGCGAGTCCAGTTTACTGAGCCATACACTGACATAGACTGCACAGCTCTCAATGCTGGACCGAAAGTCCGGTTTACTGAGCCATACACGGACGTAGTCTGCACAGCTCTCCATGCAGGGCAGATAGTCCGGTTTACTGAGCCTGACACTGACATAGTCTGCACAACTCTCAATGCTTGGCCGATAGTCCGATTTAACGAGCCAAACACTGGCATTTTCTGCACACCTCTCGATGCTGGGCAGTTATTCCAGTTTACTGAGCCATACAGTGACATTATCTGCACAACTCTCCATGCAGGCCAGTTTGTCCGGTTTACTGACCAACACACTGACATAGTTTGCACAGCTCTCTGGGCTGCGCCGATAGTCCGGTTTAGTCAGCAATACACTGACATCATCTGCACCGCTCCCCATGCAGGGCGGATAGTCCGGTTTACTGAGTCTGACACTGACATAGTCTGCACAGCTCCCCATCCTGGCCCGATAGTCCGGATTACTGAGCCATACACTGACATAGTCTGCACAGTTCTCCATGCTGAGCAGATAGACCGTTTTACTGAGCCTGACACTGAAATAGTCTGCACAGCTCTCCATGCTGGCCCGATATTATGGTTTATTGAGCCATAACTGACATAGTCTGAACAGCTCTCCATGCTGGCCCGATAGTCCAGTTTACTGACCCATACACTGACACAGTCTGCACAGCTCTCCATGCTGGCCCCGTAGTCCGGTTTACTGAGCCATACACTGACATAGTCTGCACAGCTCCCCATGCAGGCCCAATAGTCCGGTTTACTGAGAAATACACTGACATAGTCTGCATCGCTCTCCAGGCTGGGCCGATAGTCCGGTTTACTGAGCCATACACTGACATACTCTGCACCTCTCCCCAGGCTGGGCAGATTGTCCTGTTTACTGAGCCATACACTGACATAGTGTGCACAGCTCTCCATGCTGGCCCGAGAGTCCGGTTTACTGAGCCATACACTGACATAGTCTGCACCGCTCTCCATGCGGGGCCGATAGTACAGTTTACTCAGCCATACACTGACATATTCTGCACCGCTCTCCATGCGGGGCCGATAGTCCAGTTTACTCAGCCATACACTGACACAGTTGCACAGCTCCCATGCTGGCACGATAGTCAGGTTTACTGTGCCATACACGGACATAATCTGCACAGCTCTCCATGCTGGCCCGATATTATGGTTTATTGAGCCATAACTGACATAGTCTGAACAGCTCTCCATGCTGGCCCGATAGTCCAGTTTACTGAGCCATACACTGACACAGTCTGCACAGCTCTCCATGCTGGCCCCGTAGTCCGGTTTACTGAGCCATACACTGACATAGTCTGCACAGCTCCCCATGCAGGCCCAATAGTCCGGTTTACTGAGCAATACACTGACATAGTCTGCATCGCTCTCCATGCTGGGCCGATAGTCCGGTTTACTGAGCCATACACTGACATACTCTGCACCTCTCCCCAGGCTGGGCAGATTGTCCTGTTTACTGAGCCATACACTGACATAGTGTGCACAGCTCTCCATGCTGGCCCGAGCGTCCGGTTTACTGAGCCATACACTGACATAGTCTGCACCGCTCTCCATGCGGGGCCGATAGTCCAGTTTACTCAGCCATACACTGACATATTCTGCACCGCTCTCCATGCGGGGCCGATAGTCCAGTTTACTCAGCCATACACTGACACAGTTGCACAGCTCCCTTGCTGGCACGATAGTCAGGTTTACTGTGCCATACACGGACATAATCTGCGCAGCTACCCATGCTGGGCAGATAGTCCGGTTTACTGAGCCATACAACTGACATAGCCTGCACTGCTCTCCATGCTTGGCCGATTGACCGGTTTACTGAGCCATACACTGACATAATCTGCACAGCTCTCCATGCTGTGCCGATAGTCCGGTTTACTGAGCCATACACAGACATAGTGTGCACAGCTCTCCATGCTGACCGATAGTCCGGATTACAGAGCCACACACTGACCTAGTCTGCACAGCTGTCAATGCTGGCCCGAAAGTCCGATTTACTGAGCCATACACTGACATAGTCTGCACAGCTCCCCATGCTGGCCCGATAGTCCAGTTTACTGAGCCATACACTGACATAGTCTGCACAGCTCTCCATGCTGGCCCGATAGTCCAATTTACTGAGCCATACATTGATATAGTCTGCACAGCTTTGCATGCTGGGCAGATATTCCGGTTTACTGAGCCAAACACTGACATAGTCTGCACAGCTCTCCATGCTGGCCCGATAGTCCGGTTTACTGAGCCAAACACTGACATAGACTGCACAGCTTTGCATGCTGGGCAGATATTCCGGATTACTGAGCCAAACACTGACATAGTCTGCACAGCTCTCCATGCTGGCCCGATAGTCCGTGTTACTGAGCCATACACTGCCATAGTCTGCACAGATCTCCATGCTGGTCCGATAGTCCAGAAAATTGAGCCATACACTGACATAGTCTGCACCCTTCCCCAGGCTGGGCAGATCATCCGGTTTACTGAGACAAACACTGACATAGTCTGCACAGCTCTCCATGCTGGCTCGATAGGGCGGTTTACTGAGCCAAACACTGACATAGACTGCACAGCTTTGCATGCTGGGCAGATATTCCGGATTACTGAGCCAAACACTGACATAGTCTGCACAGCTCTCCATGCTGGCCCGGTAGTCCGGTTTACTGAGCCATATACTGACATAGTCTGCACAGCTCCCCATGCAGGCCCAATAGTCCGGTTTACTGAGCAATACACTGACATAGTCTGCATCGCTCTCCATGCTGGGCCGATAGTCCGGTTTACTGAGCCATACACTGACATACTCTGCACCTCTCCCCAGGCTGGGCAGATTGTCCTGTTTACTGAGCCATACACTGACATAGTGTGCACAGCTCTCCATGCTGGCCCGAGAGTCCGGTTTACTGAGCCATACACTGACACAGTCTGCACAGCTCTCCATGCTGTGCAGAAAATCCACTTTACTGAGCCATATACTGACATAGTCTGCACCGCTCTCCATGCGGGGCCGATAGTCCAGTTTACTCAGCCATACACTGACACAGTTGCACAGCTCCCATGCTGGCACGATAGTCAGGTTGACTGTGCCATACACGGACATAGTCTGCGCAGCTACCCATGCTAGCCCGATAGTCCGTTTTACTGAGCCATGCACTGACATCGTGTGTGCAGCTCCCCATGCTGGGCAGATAGTCCGGTTTACTGAGCCATTCAACTGACATAGTCTGCACAACTCTCCATGCTGGGCAGATAGTCCGGTTTACTGAGCTATACACTGACATAATCTGCACCGCTCTCCATGCTTGGCCGATTGACCAGTTTACTGAGCCATACACTGACATAATCTGCACAACACTCCATGCTGGGCAGATAGTCCGGTTTACTGAGCTATACACTGACATAATCTGCACAGCTCTCCATGCTGTGCCGATAGTCCGATTTACTGAGCCATACACTGACATAGTCTGCACAGCTCTCCATGCTGGCCCGATAGTCCGGTTTACTGAGCCATACACTGACATAGTCTGCACAGCTCTCCATGCTGTCCCCATAGTCCGGTTTACTGAGCCATACACAGACATAGTGTGCACAGCTCTCCATGCTGACCGATAGTCCGGTTTACAGAGCCATACACTGACCTAGTCTGCACAGCTCTCAATGTCGGCCCGAAAGTCCGGTTTACTGAGCCATACACGGACATAGTCTGCACAGCTCCCCATGCTGGGCAGATAGTCCGGTATACTGAGCCTGACACTGACATAGTCTGCACAGCTCCCCATGCTGGCCCGAGAGTCCAGTTTACTGAGCCATACACTGACATAGTCTGCACACCTTCTAATGCTGGCCCGATAGTCCGGTTTACTGAGCCAGACACTGACATAGTCTGCACACCTCCCCAGGCTGGGCAGATTGTCCGGTTTACTGAGCCATACACTGACATAGTCTGCACAGCTCTCCATGCTGGTCCGATAGTCCGGGTCACTGAGCAATACACTGAGATAGTCCGCACAGCACTCCATGCTGTCCCGATAGTCTGGTTTACTGAGCCATACACTGATACAGTCTGCACAGCTCCCTTGCTGGCCCGATTGTCCGGTTTACTGAGGCATACACTGACATAGTCTGCACAGCACTCCATGCTGGCCCGTTAGTCCGGTTTACTGAGCCATACACTGACATAGTCTGCACAGCTCTCCATGCTGGCACGAAAGTCCGGTTTACTGAGCCATACACTGACATAGTCTGCACAGCTCTCCATGCTGGGCCGATTGTCCGGTTTACTGAGTCATACACTGACATAGTCTGCAGAGCTCTCCATGCGGGGCCGATAGTCCGGTTTACTGAGCCATACACTGACATAGTCTGCACAGCACTCCATGCTGGCCCGTTAGTCCGGTTTACTGAGCCATACACTGACATAGTCTGCACAGCTCTCCATGCTGGCACGAAAGTCCGGTTTACTGAGCCATACACTGACATAGTCTGCACAGCTCTCCATGCTGGGCCGATAGTCCGGTTTACTGAGCTATACACTGACATAGTCTGCACAGCTCCCCATGCAGGCCAGATAGATCGGTTTACTGAGCCATACAATGACATAGTCTGCACAGCTCTGCATGCTGGCCTGATAGTCCAGTTTACTGAGCCATACACTGTCATAGTCTGCACAGTTCTGCATGCTGGGCAGATTGTCCGGTTTACGAAACCATACAGTGACATAGTCTGCACAGCTCTCCATGCTGGGCCGATAGTCCTGTTTACTGAGCCATACACTGACACAGTCTGCACAGCTCCCATGTTGGCCTGATAGTCAGGTTTACTGAGCCATGCACTGACATAATCTGCACAACTCTCCATGCTTGTTCCATACTCCGGTTTACTGAGCCATACACTGACATAGTCTGCACAGCTCCCCATGCTGGGACAATCGTCTGGTTTACTGTGCCATACACAGACATAGTCTGCACAGCTCTCCATGTTGTCCCGATAGTTCGGTTTACTGAGCCATACACAGACATAATCTGCACAGCTCTTCATGCTGACCCAATAGTCCGGTTTACTGAGTCATACACTGACCTAGTCTGCACAGCTCTCCATGCTGGCCCGATAGTCTGGTTTACTGAGCCATACACTGACATAGTCTGCACAGCTCTCCCTGCTGGCCAGATAGTCCGATTTACTAAGCCATACACTGACATAGTCTGCACAGCTCTCCATGCGGGCTTGATAGTCCTGTTTACTGAGCATTACACTGACATAGTCTGCACAGCTCCACATCTGGGCAGATAGTCCGGTTTACTGAGCCATACACTGACATAATCTGCACAACTCTCCATGCTGGGCAGATAGTCCGGTTTACTGAGCCATATACTGACACAGTCTGCACAGCTCTCCATGCTGGCCTGATAGTCCGGTTTACTGAGCCATACACTGACATAGTCTGCACAGCTCCACATTCTGGACAGATAGTCCTGTTTACTGAGCCATACACTGACATAGTCTGCACAGCTCTCCATGCTGGACAGATATTCCAGTTTACTGAGCCATACAATGACATAATCTGCACAACTCTCCATGCTGACCTGTTTGTCCGGTGTACTGACCAATACACTGACATAGTTTGCACAGCTCTCCAGGCTGCGCCGATAGTCCGGTTTACTCAGCAATACACTGACATTGTCTGCACCGCTCCCCATGCAGGGCAGATAGTCCGGTTTACTGAGCCATATACTGACATAGTCTGCACCGCTCTCCATGCTGGGACGATAGTCTGGTTTACCGAGACAAACACTGACATTTTCTGCACAGCTCTCCATGCTGGGCAGATATTCCAGTTTACTGAGCCATACAGTGACATAATCTGCACAACTCTCTATGCTGGCCTGTTTGTCCGGTTTACGGACCATTACACTGACATAGTCTGCACCGCTCCCCATGCTGGGACGATCGTCCGGTTTACTGAGCCATACACTGACATAGTCAGCACAGCTCTCCATGCTGTCCCGATAGTCCAGTTTACTGAGCCATACACAGACTTACTCTGCGCAGCTCTCCATGCTGACCTGATAGGCCGGTTTACTGAGCCATACACTGACCTAGTCTGCCCAGCTCTCCATGCAGGCCCGATAGTCCGGTTTACTGAGCCATACACTGACACAGTCTGCACAGCTCTCAATGTTGGCCCGAAAGTCCGGTTTACTGCGCCTGACACTGACATAGTCTGCAGAGCTCCCCATGCTGGCCCGATAGTCCGGTTTACTGAGCCATACACTGACATAGTCCACACAGCTCTCCATGCTGGCCCGATAGTCCGGGTTACTGAGCAGCACCCTGAGATAGTCCGCACAGCTCTCCATGCTGGCCCGATAGTCAGGTTTACTGAGCCATACAAGGACATAGTCTGCAAAGCTCCCCATTCTGGCCCGATATTCTGGTTTACTGAGACATACACTGACATAATCTGCACAGCTCTCCATTCTGGCCCGATAGTCCCATTTCCTGAGCCATACACTGACATAGTCTGCACCGCTCTCCATGCTGGCCCGATAGTCTGGTTTACTGAGCCAAACACTGACATTGTCTGCACAGCTCTCCATGCTGACCCGATTGTCCAGTTTACTGAGCAATACACTGACATACTTTGAACAGCTCTCCTTGCTGACCCGATGGTGCGGTTTACTGAGCCATACATAGACGCAGTCTGCACAAATCTCCATGCTGGGCCGATAGTCCGAGTTACTGAGCCATACACTGACATAGTCTGCACAGCTCCCCATGTTGGCCCGATAGTCCGGTTTACTGAGCTATACACTGACATAGTCTGCACAGCTCTCCATGCTGGGCCGATAGTCCGGTTTACTGAGCCATACACTGACATAGTCTGCACAGCACTTCATGCTGGCCCGTTAGTCCGGTTTACTGAGCCATACACTGACAGAGTCTGCACAGCTCTCCAGGCTGCGCCGATAGTCCGAATTACTCAGCAATACACTGACATCGTCTGCACCGCTCCCCATGCAGGGCAGATAGTCCGGTTTACTGAGCCATATACTGACATAGTCTGCACCGCTCTCCATGCTGGGACGATAGTCTGGTTTACCGAGACAAACACTGACATTTTCTGCACAGCTCTCCATGCTGGGCAGATAGTCCCGGTTACTGAGCAGCACCCTGAGATAGTCCGCACAGCTCTCCATGCTGGCCCGATAGTCAGGTTTACTGAGCCATACAAGGACATAGTCTGCAAAGCTCCCCATTCTGGCCCGATATTCTGGTTTACTGAGACATACACTGACATAATCTGCACAGCTCTCCATTCTGGCCCGATAGTCCCGTTTCCTGAGCCATACACTGACATAGTCTGCACCGCTCTCCATGCTGGCCCGATAGTCTGGTTTACTGAGCCAAACACTGACATTGTCTGCACAGCTCTCCATGCTGACCCGATTGTCCAGTTTACTGAGCAATACACTGACATACTTTGAACAGCTCTCCTTGCTGACCCGATGGTGCGGTTTACTGAGCCATACACAGACGTAGTCTGCACAAATCTCCATGCAGGACCGATAGTCCGGGTTACTGAGCCATACACGGACATAGTCTGCACAGCTCCCCATGTTGGCCCGATAGTCCGGTTTACTGAGCTATACACTGACATAGTCTGCAGAGCTCTCCATGCTGGGCCGATAGTCCGGTTTACTGAGCCATACACTGACATAGTCTGCACAGCACTCCATGCTGGCCCGTTAGTCCGATTTACTGAGCCATACACTGACATAGTCTGCACAACTCTCCAGGCTGGGCCGAGAGTCCGGTTTACTGAGCCATACACTGACATAGTCTGCACAGCTCTCCATGCTGGTCCGATAGTCCATCGAACTGAGCAATACACTGATAATCTTCACAGCCCTCCATGATGGGCAGTTAATCCGTTTTACTAAGCAATACACTGGCATAATCTGTGCTGCTCTCCACGCTGTTTTGTCTACTTGTCCCAGTTTTTAGTTTCTGCGTTTTTCCTGTGAGCCAAATTTAGTATTTCGTGCAACAGATTTGATCAGCTGATCTGTCAATCCCTTTTTTCAATGTTCTCATTCTTGTGACCTGACCCGCCAAGGTCTCACTGCTCCAGATAGACCCACTCCCTTGTTTTTATTCCTCATATTTCAACAACATGCTCTGTTTCTGTATAAATTGTCCGTTTCTATCTTTTACGTGAATGTCTCTGTCCATCTGTATCTTTCCCTCACCTTGGTTTTTCGTTGTGTATTGCATCGAATACTGGCATTATGAAGTTCAGAAATAATGTAATAGTGTGTGTCAGGCTATTGTTCACTTCCCGTTGCGTCCCATGTGTTACTCCATGGACAGGGGAGTGTGTACTGGTCTGTTGTTCACTTCCTGGTGTGTCCCTTGAGGTGCTTCATGAAGTGGTGTGTATGTGTGCAGGGCAGCTGTTCACTTCTCGGTGTGTCCCACGTCGTGCTCCATGTTGGACAGCGGTGTGTGTACTGGGCAGTTGTTCATTTACAGGTGTGTCCCATGTGGTACTCCATGGACAGTGTGTTGTGTTTCGGGCTGTTGCTCACTTCCCGGTGTCCCAAGTTGTGCTCCATGTTGGACAGGGAGTTTCAGCATATTTGACTCATGTCTTTAAAACTTAGTCTGTGTGTGTCCACTGAATATTGTGCGTGTGCCTGTGTTTGCTCCTCTCAGCTAATCACGTGTTCCGAAACATGAGGTGGACCCTGAATTATAATTATAAAGGAGTAGATATCTCACTTTTAGCCGAGGGAAGTCTGATTGTCTCCTGTTATTGAAACGTTAGTGGAGGGGCTGAGGATGGTTTGCTGGAGTTTGGGCTGTGACAATCAGAGAGACCAGAGGATTTGGTGACCCAACTCTGGATGGAGCATGGGACTGTAGTTACAGCATCAAGGTCTGTAACTGAACAACAAATGGAGCAGAGGCTGCAGAGCATGGAAAGTGTGAAACCACAAACTGGGTGCGTGTGGGGAAAGGGATCTGCCAAATTTGTATGTGTCTTTACGTGAGCACAGACTCTCACTCTCATCCATAAACATACACACACACCCTTTTTCTCTCACACATGGACAAAAATATACACATCCTCTCTCTCTCACTCGCATGCCAACCGCCCACCCCCACCCCCACACACACACACTCCGCATCTCTCGCACAGACACACATATAAATCTGGGGGGCTAATTTGCATTTGCAGATTTATGTTTGTGGATAGATTGTATTTTGTTCCAAACAACATTCAATTTGTACGCAGCCAATCAGTGTGGGATTTTATCAAGTCCTGCTTTGGAAATAACACCAGTATGACTCCCGGGCAAAACAAGTCGGACATCACTCAAGGCCTTCCATAATTTGTGCAGGGAAGGTCACATCTTAGCAAACATAATAGAATTCTTTGAGGAATGACAAAGTTGACATTGGAGAAAGGACTGTAGATATCACATACATGGACTTCAGTAACGCGTTTGATGAGATAGACTAATGAAGGTGAAGGTGAAGGTGAAGTCGCAAGGCATCCAGGGTATACTAGCTAGATGGATTAGAGAACTGGCTGGGCAACAGGAGACAGAGAGTAGTAATGAAAGAGAGTTTCTCAAAATGGACAACTGTTCTGTGTGGTGTTTCACAGGGATCCGTGCTGGTACCACTATTTGTTGTGATTTACTTACATGATCTTAAGGAATTGTTCACAGTATTCTGAATGTGGCCGAATCAAAGTCCTATACAACTGTAATACGGCCTGCCTACTCTTGTACGCAATAGATTCCAACTGGCCTGATTAGCAAGTTTGCAGATTACACTAAGATTGGTAGAGTAGCAAAAAGTTGAGGGGAATGTCAGAGAACACAACTGAATGTAGATAGATTGGAGAGTTGGGTGAAGAAAGGATAGATGAGAGGTGATGCATTTTGGAAGATCCAATTCGAGAACAAATTGTACAGTGACTGGAAAAAGCCCTGGGGAATATTGATGTACAGAGAGATCTGGGTGTTCAGATCCATTGTTCGCTGAAAGTGGCAAGTCGATAGAATGATCAAGAAGGCATACAGAATACTTTCCTTCCTGCATTCTAACAATTTAAGAAGTGGAGAACCACAGACCAATTAACTCGTCACCCACAGGAGGAAATCTGTTGGAATCTATTGCGTACAAGAGTAGGCAGGTCGTATTACAGTTGTATAGGACTTTGATTCGGCCACATTCAGAATACTGTGAACAGCTCTGGTTGCCACATTACTGAAACGATCTGGATGCTTTGGAAAGAGGGCAGAGGATTTTCACCAGGATGTTGCCTAGCATGGAGAGAACGATATATAAAGAGAGATTTGATAGATTATGGTTATTTTCATTAAAAAGACGGAGGTTGAGGGAGGACTTGATTGAGGTTTACAAAACCATGAGAAGTGTACATAGCTTCGATAGCAAGAAGTTTATTCCCAGAGTGGGGGAGTCAGTTACTAGGGATCAAGAATTCATGACGAAAGGGGATGTGCTCGAAAAGTTATTTGCACAGGGGCTTATGGATGCTGGGTTGCGTTGCCAGTGGAGGTGGTAGTGTGGGGACGAAAGCGTCAGTTAATATGTCTCCAGACAGAGACGTGAATGGGCAGGGAGCCGAGAGATACAGACCTTAGAAAATAGACGACATGTATAGATAGAGGATCTGGATTGACACAGGCTTGGAGGACTGAAGGGGCTGTTCCTGTGCTGTGATTTTCTTTGTTATTTGTAAATACTAGCGAAAAGCATCTGTTGATACTTGAAAGGAAAATGAAACTAAGATCAAATATGGCACAGCGAATGTGTGGATACGAGAATTTATTGTAGATTAGAAAAATGAGAAGTAGACAAAACAGTTACATTGCGTCTGTCTTCAAAGAGGAAGAACCAGAAAATCTCCCAGAAATACAAGTCACCATGGGACCTTTGTAAGTATAGACTAAAATCATTCATATACAGTTATGAGGTAGTATTTGGAAACAGAACTGGGATGAGGATTGATAAGTCTGACAGACCGGATATAATTCAAACTGAAATTTCAGAGAAAACAGCAACACTCATATTGATTGCAATAGGGACCACTGTATTTCTCTGTATTCACTTCGGAAGGTTATAAATACATTCTAATGATTTACGAAGGGAAGAAATGGGAGAGTGGAGGAATACAGGCCAGTTAGTTGTCATCCATAGTAGGGAATCTGTTGCAACCTGTTGTAACGAAGATCTTATTGGACACTGAGTAAGTAATAGCAAATTTCAAGAGAGTTGTTCTGCATTTATGAAAGGGAAGTTATAATTTACAATTGTTTTCTTGAAGATATCTCTCTGTAGATGTAAACAATGGCGAATCAGTGAATGTGGTACAGTCAGATATTCAGGAGGAGGTTTAATCAGCACACACAGTAAGTTATCAGAAAACATTAAAGCAAAGTGTATTGGGAGGAACATATGCAAACGGAGAAGGTAAGCATTAGAGAAACTATTGGAGAACATAGGTGGTGGTGGAAGGTTGTTTGTGTGACTAAAGACCGGTGTACACTGGTGTGCCACAGGTGTCAGTGCTGTGCCCCTTTAAACGCCTTCATTTAAAGGGAATCCAAATATAGACGATGAAGTATCAGTTAGACTCAAAGTGTCAGCTTGTCTCTCTTTACGGATGCTGTCTGACTAACTGTGATCACTAGCATGTGCTTGTTTCAGTACAGATTCATCTTCTGCAGTAATTTGCTCCTACTAGAAGTAAAGACATTCTGCACTAGTAACACAGAGAGTTGGGGAGACTGTACCTGGACTGGACCTGTACAATTTTGATGTCTTGATCTAAGTAAAATATACTGATCACATATACTAAATGGGCTTTCTCCAGATTAATCTCTCAAATGGCACAATGGTCTGCTGAGGAGACTCGGTCTGGGATCAAGGCGGGAATCTGTGTGTGAAACTGGAGACGCTGATTGAATGTTATATGAGAACTTCACGTCTGTTTTACTTTGGCAAAGGAGTATGCAGGTACAGAATTCAAGAAGATGCACAGGGAAGCTCTTGAACAGATTGAAGTAAGATGTGAGTAGGGATTCATGGTGTTGGCTGGTATAAAATTGGACCAATCACCAGGTCCAGATTAGTTACATCTCAGGCTGCTGTTGGAGACAAGGGATGAAAGGCGGTGATGCAAATGTTTAAATAGAATCTGGTCACAGGTGAGGTGCCCGAGGAATGGAGATCACCCTTTGTAGGAATGGTTGTAGAGATAGAACAGGGAACTATAGACTCGTGTGTTTCAAATCGGTGTTAGAGAAAGTTTTGCCAAAAATAGGTGGTGGTAGAAGGCTGTTTGAGTGACTAAATACCGGTGTCCCCTAATGTACCACAATGATCAGTGCTGTGTCCCTTATTATTTGTGGTATTTATAAATGATGTAGGTGTGAATGTGGAGGGGGAGTGGCAGCGTGATAAGTAAGCCTGTGTTTGACACAAATATTGGCTGGGTGTTTGGAAGTGTGGAGGAAGTTCTTATGTTAGAGGAAGATACAGATGGAATGGTCAGATGGGTGGATCAATGGCAGATAGGACATAACTCTGATAAATATGAGGTGATGCACTTTGGAGGAAGGAACCAGACAGGAGAGTACACAATGAATGGCAGCTCAGATGGTGCTTCTCCACACATCCATGAACGTAACAGGGGAGGATCAAAGATTACGTAAGAAATCATTGGAAAAAGTAGGCATATCCTTTACTCATCGAGGCATAGATTACAAGAGCTATGTAGCACTTTGGTTAGGTCAAGATGGAATACTATTTGGGGTTCTGGGAGCAACATTACAGGCAGGATGTGATTGTTCTGGAGGGGGCACAGAGATTCACGAGGATGTTCCCAAGGATGGAGCATATCAGCTATGGAGAGAGGTTTCATAAGCTCCATTTGTTTACTTTGGAGCAGAGAAGGCTTTGGGGGACGTGATTCAGGATAAGATTACGAGAGTCATGGACAGGATGGATAGACAGCAGCTGTTCCTTTTAGTCAAAGAGCCAAGAACAGGCGTGCACACTTTTAAAGGGAAGGATGTGATATTTAGAGAGGAGTCAGGGATTGTTTTTCACTAAGAGGGTTATGGGGTCCGGAATGCACCTCCTGAGGATGGGGTGGGGGGTTGTTATCACGGGTCATGTCACAACCATTAAAAAGTATTTGGTCGAGCACTTGAAGTGTCAAACCATTCATGGCTATGGGACTGATGTAGTAAATTTGGAATAACATAGATTGTGCTGTAATTTTGATGCTACACAGGCTCTGCTTCTGTGATTGTATGGCTGTGGAAGGTCAATAATTGAACAGCTTAAGACGGGAAGTAATAGGTTTCGGAGCAGTACATTAAACAAGCATGAAACGTAAAAGTTTCTCTAAGTACAATATACCAAGGTGAAATGTTGGCAAAGATAATTGTAGCTTCTTTACAGTCGAAAACCAGCGAATGGTGAACAGGAAAATGGCAGAGTATGAAGCAACTACTTCCGTTCTGCCTTCATGAAAGAAGAAAAATAAAAACTTCCAAGCAATTATATGTCTACTGAGAAAAAGCAGGAAATACAATCGTATCCATCAATAAACATTTTTGAAGAAAATATTTGGTCTGAAATCTGATAAATCCCCATGGCCTGATAATCTTTATCTATGATTCCTGAAGGAGGTGGCCATGGTAATAATGAATACTTTGCTTGCTGTCTTCCAAATTCCTAATGACTGAATTGACAGATTTGGGAGCAGCAAATTTAACCCCAATATTTCTAAAGGAGGCAGAGAGAAAGCAGGGAATTACAGTCTGCCTAGTGCCAAAGAAGCAATCAGGACAATACTAGAGTCTATTAGAAAGAATGCTTTGCCAGGGAACTTTGAGAATTAAATTAATTTGAAAGTAATGAGCATGGATCAAGTCAATGCCAAATTATTAAAGGTGAATCATATTTGAGAAACCTACGGGGAAATAAATTATGCCGAAGCAATAGACGCAGTGAATTTGGATTTTCAGAAACTTTTTGATCAAGTCCCAAGTCTAGTTTTGTGAAAATGCTACTCCTTTAACAAGGTCATGCTGTCCTTGTTTTTTTTTTCAAAGGTGTCTTAAAAGCAGTGAATCCGAAATATCTTGGTTTGACTGCTCTAAAATAAAAGCACGTACAATAAGGAGCAAGCTATGCCAGATCTGGTCCTGTGTAATGAGACAGGAATAATTAAAAACCTCATAGTTAGAATCAACTATGAAGGAATGATCACAGTATGGTTGAATTTAAAATACAGATGGAGAATGTGAAGATAAAATCCAATACCAAGTTACTGTGCTTAAACAAGGGGGACTACTTTAGAATGCGAGTGGACTTGGCTAAAGTCGACTGAAAACAAAGACTTTATAGTGAGAGTTGACTAGCAGTGTAGGATTTTCAAAGAAACTTTTTAAAAGTCCTTAGCAAAAGTATATTCACTTAAAAGGAAATACTCTAAGCAAAGGGGTAATCTGCACCGGGTGTCTAAGCAATAATCGAGGCTACCAAGTTTAAAGAGAAGGCAGGCAAAGTGGCGAAGAACAGCAGGAACCTAGAAGATTGGAAAAACATTAAAAGTCAACAGAAAGGCACGAAAAGAGTTATAAAGAAAAGTAGGATAGAACACAAGAAAAAAAAAACTAGCACACAATATGAAAATAGATTGCAGATGATTCCCTAAATATATAAAATGAAAATGAGTGGTAAATATTGGACCTTTAGAGGAAGAGAAGGCGCATTTTGTTATAAGATATGATGAAATGACCGAGGCATTTAGCACCTATTTTGTGGAAGACACTTATAACATGCCAGTAATTGACAAAGAGATGAGGGTAGGTGCGGACATGTGCATAATCATTATTACAGAGGAGGTAGTGTTGGGTAAGCTAATTGATCTAAAGGCAGACAAGTCCCCGAATGAAATGCATCCCAAGGTACTAAAAAAGATAGCGGGAGAAGTATCAAGTGCAATTTAAATTTAATGAACTCTGAGGCAGTCCCAGCAGATTGGAAAACAGCAAATGAGACGCCATTGTTTAAAAAGGCTAGCAGATAAAAGATGGGGAATTATAAACCAGTTAACTTAATCTGTGTAATGGGGAAGATGTTTGAGTGTATTATCAAGGGAGAAATAGCAAGGCATTTTGATAGAAATCGGCCCATTGCGCAGACACAGCATGGATTCATGAGGGGCAGGTCATGATTATCAAGTCTGTTGGAAATTTATGAAGAAATTATGAGCAAAGTAGACAACGAGGCCCCAGTGAATGCGGTGTATCTAGGTTTCCAAATGGTCTTCGACAAGGTGCCGCACAACAGACTGCTGCAGAAGATAAAATGGAACGCGTTATGGGTAAAATATTAGTATGGATAGAAGATTGGTTGACTAACAGGAAGTAAAGGGTGGATCAAAATGAGTGCTATTCATATCTGGCAATCAGTGGCTAGTGGCGTGCTTCAGGGATCAGTGTTGGGGCTGCAATTATGGAGTTGGGAGCATCCTTAGTTTGTCAAAGTTTGCAGATGACACGAAGATAAGTGGCAGAGCAACATGCGCAGAGATCTATGAAACGTTTTAGAGGAGCACAGATACTTTGAGTGAGTAGACAAATGTCTGGCAGATGGAATACGATGTCAGTAAATCTGAATTCATCCATTTTGTTGGGAATACCAGTAAAAAGGATTTTTACTTGAATGGTAAAACGTTGCAGCATGCTGCTCTGCAGAGGGACCTGGGTGTCCATGTGCATGAATCACACAATGTTGGTCTGCAGATACAGCAAGTACTGAGGAAGGCAAATGGTATGTTGTCTTTCGTTGCTGAAGGGATTCAATTTTAAATCAGATAAATTATTTTGCAGCTGTACAGGGTGCTGGTGAGGCCACACCTGGAGTATTGTATGAAGGTTAAGCCGCCTTACTTGAGAAAGAATGTACTGGCATTGGATGGGGTGCAGAAGAGTTTCACTGCGTTGAATCCGGAGTTGAGAGATAATTTACATTATTCTATCTGCAATCCTCTTGTGCTTGTGTTTTATTCAACTGCATCACACCTGGAATATCCACCTTACACCTGTTTAAGTCAATGAGCAAGGTTGGGTCTGCGCTACTTCCTTGAAATTATTTGAGGAAGTCTGTCCTGTCCATAACAGTGTGTAACAGCTAGATCTAATATACTGGCATGGGTTGAGAATTGGAGAGTTTAAAGGAAAAAGTTCTAAACAGTTCTATATATTTTGGAGTGGAAATCAATGACTAGCATAAAAATCCAGGATGTGATGTTTGGATCCTAGCTATTCAGAAAGCATATTAAACATTTATTCAAGGGCATTGTATGTAATCTTTCCAAATCGGCTGATGGCCCCAAATTGAGATTGTGAGTGGGTGATCAGGATGTAAAGAAGTTCAAAGGTGAAGACAATTGGAGGGAATGGGGAATTTGGTGGCAGGTGAAGAACAACGTGGATAGACGTGAAATTGAGCACATTGGTTGGAAAAATAAAATAACGGCTAACATTTCAAAAGGAATTGATGTAAACTTGTGAAATATGTGTATACTTTTGTTGACTTCTTTACAAATTGACGGACCGAAGTTCCTACTTCATTTTTTTATCCAGATAGTTAATCACTTCAACGGATATAGAGTATACAGTGTTTGGGAAAAGTCAATTGAAGAGATGTTTGGCCAAACACTAGAGTGGGGAAGGCTCAATGTGTTGGATTACCTACCCTTTTCCCGATGTTTCTCTGCAGTGTGTGGGAAAGCTCTGTAAATGTTGTTCCAAACTCTCAGATGTTAGGAAGGAGGTATCTGAAGGGTCGACAGGACTATATTTCCCGTTCCCTTTTCCGATACACAGGCCAGTGCCTGGTGTTCTACCTGGGTTCATCCTTTAAGACCTTGGAACAATTTGATACAAAGACCTTGCAGTTTCGGAGACCACTGATGAGTTTACCACATGGTTGTGTATCTGGAGTTACATTTAGGCAAGACCAGGAAAGGACGGGAGAATCATTTCCTGAATGTGCAATGGGGCAGAAAATTTATATTGACAATTGACATGCGCTTCAATGTCACTATTCCTGACACCAGATTTAAGATCTCGATATTTTATTAATTGTTTTTAACTTCCACCAGCTGCCAGAACATTAGCCTGGTCTGGATTAGTAATCCAGTGACATTTCCACAACAGCACCACACTGAGCTGGTTATTTCTTTACTGCTTGACATCTCTGGCAGAAAGAACTCTCACCAATTTGATTGTCGTGATGGGACTGAGGGGGTGGTAATTGGTCAGCTTGTAATTATTCCCCACTTAGGGGATGAAACATAGTTGAGTAATTTTCTACATTGCCAGGGAGATGTCAGAGTTGGAGCTGGAATGACACAGCGTCCCCAGGGACACGGCTTGTTGTGCAGCACAAGTCTTCAGTCCTTTTGCAAGAATGGTGTCAGGGTCCATACCCTTTGTCGTATCTACTGTGTTCAGTTGTTTCTTCATGTCACGTGCAGCAAATCGAATTGGTTGAAGACTGGCATCTGTGATTCTGTGGGCATCATTCAAGCAACACTTCTGCCTGAGGATGTTGCAGACACTGCATCCTTGTCTTTTACACTGATGTACAGGAAGGTTCCATTCTTTCGAGGAATACTAGAGCAATAGCCTCAGTAATAGCTGTTGAGATGTTAGTCAAACAACCCCAGTAATGTTCTGGTGATCTGAGTTCGAATCCTGTTACAGTAGATGGTGTAATTCGAATGCAATACATGTTTGGGATCAAGTGTCTAATGATAAGATCATGAATCAATTGCTGGTTCCCTGATGCACTTAAGGAATGAAAACTGCCATCCATATCTACTCTGGATACATGTAACTCCAGTCCCACAGCAATGCGGTTGACTCTTAACTACCCTCTGGGCAATAACCAGTGATGCCCTAATCCGATTGAACAATGTTGTTTTTAAATAATATTTGTGGAATCCTCTTTTATCGTCAGTTGTTTCACAGTTCAACTCCATTTCTGACTGGATGTGGCAGAACCAGGGCGGCACGATGGCACAGTGGTTAGCACTGCTGCCTCACAGTGCCAGAGACCCGGGTTCAATTCCCACCTCAGGCGACTGACTGTGTGGAGTTTGCACGTATTCCCCGTGTCTGCGTGGGTTTCCTCCGGGTGCTCCGGTTTCCTCCCACAGTCACAAAGATGTGCACGTCAGGTGAATTGGCCATGCTAAATTGCCTGTAGTGTTAGGTGTAGGGGAATGGGTGGGTTACGCTTCGGCAGGTCGGTGTGGACTTGTTGGGCCGAAGGGCCTGTTTCCACACTGGAAGTAATCTAATCTAAAACCGTAGAGCTTCTGTCTGATCTGTTTGCTTTGTAATCATTTCGCCTTCTCTCTTAGATATTAGTCCTGCTGTTTGGAATGTAAGTACAGTAGCTTTAAATGGAATGTCATCAGTTTTAGGTACGTATGGTTCTGACCCTAGTACATTCCCAACTCCCTAGTACATTCCCAAGAAGAAAAGTTCGATTCCATCCTTTGTAATTGTCTGTGGAGTTTACGCATTCTCCCCGTGTCTGTGTGGATTTCTTCCAGGTGCTTCGGTTTTCACCTACAGTCCAAAAACGTGCAGTTTAGGTGCATTAGCCTTGTTAAATTGCCCATAGTGTTCAGGGATGCGTAGGTTGGGTCCATTAGTCAGGGGTAAATGTCGGATATGGGAATGGGTCTGATTGGTTTGGTCTTCAGAGAATTGTTTTGGAGTTGTTGAGCCGAAGAGCCTGTTTCCACACTGTAGCGATTCTAATTCTAACATTCATATGGATCTTTTCCCTTCCAGTCGTGCTTTCGGTGTTTAAATTGAATGTGTTTCCCTCTGTTTCTCTCCGTGGTCTTCATTAAGAACTCTGTAGCGTCAATGATGCTAGTCTTATGTCGTTTCAGAACCAATGAATTTCTACATCTTGTGTTATTGTTCCCCCCCGGTGTATGGCGCTCCATGATGGACAGGGCGTTTGAGCGGCTTGGACACACCTCTTACAGCTGTTCAAAACCAGAAATTACTGGAAAAAATCAGCAGATCTAGCGGTTGTGGAGACAGAGAGACAGAGACAGTGTTTCAAGTCCAGCGTGACCGTTATTTAGAACTGAAAAGAACTCCTTAATCTCTTGACAATAGTGGACGAGAGATGATGGGAAACAGAGCATGTGGAGATGCAATGCCACAAAGGAATGAGCTTTTAATTGTGATGAAAGATAAACAGATGTAAAATTGGTGTAAATTCAAGTGTAAATGGGAGAAATGCGTTCTCTCTATTGAGTGCAAGATAAACAAGTCACAGAAAAGATCATAGAGAAACCAGGAAGCAGAATGTATGAAAAATGGAGAACAGCCATAATGGGATCAGGCTGTGTAATTATGGAATTGAATATTAACTCCTTCAGGCTGTAATATAACAAAGTGTAAAGTGAGGTGTTACTCAAGATTGGGTTGTGCTTTTTTGTAACATTGCAGCAGCTCAGGACCGAAAAGTCAGCATGAGAACAATGTAGGTTATTGGAATGGGAAGCAATGGGAAGGTCAGGATTATTCCTACAGAGAGAGTGGAACTCTTCCTTAAAACAGACTGTTTAATCTCCCAAGTGTAAGGGAGACTGCATTGTTAGCAGCAATGACAGGAGTCTAGATTGAACGAATACAAGTGGAATGCTGCTTCAACTGGAAGTTGTGATTGGGGCCTTGGACAGTGAGGAGTGAAGAGGTGAATAGGCAAGTGTTGCACCTTCTGCAATTGCATGCGAAGGAGCCATGGGGGGAGTGGGGAAGTGTTCAGTGTGATGGGGGGGGGGGGGGGGGGGTGTCACAGAAGGAATGGTCCCCATGTAATGCTGACAGTGGACAGGAGGGAAAGATGTGTTTGATGGTGTAACCTTTCTGGAGGTGGTGGAAGTGGCAGAGGATGCTTCCATGAATGTGGATTGTAGTGCAGTAGGAAGTGATGACAAGGGGAGATATATCATTGTTCTGGGAAGGAGGGGCCTGAGTGAGGGTGACACTGTGGGCGATGGCACAGTGACAGCTGAAGGCTCTATCCACTGGAGTTAGGGGATTTCTGGTTTAAAGGAAAAGGAGGTCGTGTCAGTGGCAGTTCTCTGGAATGTGACATCATCAAACAGAAACAACAGAGATGGAGAAACTGGGAGAATGGAGTCAGCATCCGCTGATCGTGTATTCAGCAACATGCAGATGTTCCTCCTGAATGATTGAAAAGAACCAAACATTTAAATTGAGGATTTCTGTCTCACATCTGGTCTGAAGAGGGATGTGGAAATAGAGCCAGAGGAAGGTCAGTGGATATACAGGAGCAGGCATTCAAGCAGATATCCCATAAAACGCAGCAATTATTGTTTCTGTTCAAAAAGAAGGACTCGGAAGAAGATGAACTGCCTGTGGTTGACAAAATCTGTCAAGGATACTAATCAATCGCAAATTAACGAGCATTAGCTTGTGCCCAGATTTAGGGTGTATATTTCAGGGACCATGAGCAGAAGCCGGGCATGAATTTCAGCTGTGCTTCCTGAATTACCCCCAGAAACCCCAGCCATTACTGCTCCGTCCTCCTCCAGGTTGTCCCTCTCCAATTACGGAGTACATTCGCTCACATTATGGTTCCTATCTGAGGCTTTTTGATCAGGTCTACCTTCCCTGCACTAGCAAAAAGCTGTGTTTTGTGCTGCCACTTTGCCTCTGGTGTCAGTGTGACTCGGCCTCTCCATTCATGTTGTTTTACACCTCCCACTCACATCTCATTCCGGAAAGTTTCCTTCTTGGCTTAAACCTTATTGAAATCACCTTCCCACCCACCCCCCACCCCCTTTTGCACTGAATTCACACTGTGATCCAAATTTCAACAAGTATACTCAGTCTTCATCTCACTCTGCTAAAGGCAACTGCATGCTTATCGTGTGGTATAAGAATTCCCTTTCTTACTTGGATTTGGCCAGAGATACGCTTTCAGTGTAGGGATCATCACCCGCTTTCGACAAAGACATTCAAGTGTTTGACTTCCTAATGGCACTGGTAAACATTTCACACTGTCTTAGTATTGTTACTTTGAGAAAAAACAAATCACAGTATGAAGTTTTGTCTGTGTTGTTTACATGTCATTTTGAATATTGTTTCAAATTTGCAGTGCTTACGATTAAAAGCTTGCTCTTGAAGTTAGTATTAGATGGAGTGGAGGAGGTTAAAAAGTGACGTTATAGAAGTTTATAAAATCATAAGAGGCATGGATTGAATAGAGACCCAAGGCATTCTCGCCCGGAGAGTGGGGGTGTTCAAACATATCACTTTAAGGTGAAAGGAAGAAGATTTAAAAGGGCCAATGGTGCAACTTTTTCACATGTAGGGTGATGTGTGTATGGAATGAGCTGCAAGAGGAAGAGTGGTAAATGAAAGTACATCTGCATCATTTAAAAGACATTTGGACAAATATAAATATGAACCGTTTTGAGGCATATGGGACATGTGAAAGCAGATGGGACTAGTTTAGTTAAGCATGGACAAGTTGGACGAAAGGGTCTGTTTGTGCGTGATGTGACTGTATGAATCTAGAAAGCGAGGAAAAGGGGAACAAAAGATATGATGTAAGTAAATTGGCAATAAATATAAAAACAAGAATCACAAAATTTTCTGCGTATATATAAAAAGAAGTTCAAAATGAGTGTGTGACCTTAGGTAGAAATGAAGTCTGGAAAGTATATTGAGGCCATTTGGAGGATGTGACTGGGGAACTGGCTACAGGGAACAGGCAAAAAATTACACCAGTACTTTGCATTGTTCCTCAAAGGCACTGTAAGCATGTCAATGATATAAACAAAATGTTAACAGGAGGCAAGTTTTTGAAATGTCTCTAACAAAACGAACAAGGTGTTTTGACAAACAGATAATAGTAAGGGTAGACCGGTTAGCAGTAATTCATAGTTGTTTTTTTTTAAAAAGTGGTTAATGAATGGTTGATGGTACTGTGTGAAAGATTCCATAACTCTCTGGATTTCAGGGGTATTCCAGCGAAACTGGAGAACCTCCAATGTGGCGTCTGCCTTCAAGAAAGGAGCGAGACAGAAAGCAGGAAACATTTAGCCTAACCATTATTACTCGGAATCTTCGAGAGTCTATTATTAAGGCAAGAATTGAAGAGCATTCAGAAAAGCTTCCCGCAGAGTCAGCATGGTTTTGTGAATGGGAAACTATATTTTGCCTGCAAAGTTATTCTGAGATGTCTGAAAATGTAACAAGCGGACTTGCTAAAGGGGAACTGGTACGCATGCGGATTACCAGAGATCTTCCACAAGATATCACAAAATAAAGGTCCTTACAAAAGACAGAAGCTCGTAGTGTTACGGACAATGTATTAGCATGGTATGATGGGTGGTTAGCATATAGAAATCGGAGAGTCAGGATAAATGGATCGTTATGATAAAGACATATCTACTGGGGTATCACAAATACCAGTCCGATGGCATTAGTTATTTATAGTCTATTCAGACAGTCTGACGGCGGGAGCTGAATGCAATATATATCCGAGTTTGATGAAGATACTGCGAAACCAAAAGTCATGCTGTTATTTTTTGAAGAAGACTCCCAACAAAGGAGCAGTAAAAAGGGATTGGAGTATTCCTGTTTATGAAACATAAAGTCAGCGTAGTGATGCAGCAAGTAACTAGATTTATACAGTACGCAGGTTCCTGGGATGAAAGGGTTGAATTATTGAATACATCTAAAATGGTGAGGCAATTATTCATTGTGCTTGAAATGAATGAGCGTGATATTACTGAAACGTAAAGGATACAGAAGTTGACTGACAAGGTAGATGCTGAGAACGTGTTTCCAAACCTGGGCAGACTCTCGAACTCAGGGACAGAATACGGGATATCGATTTCAAACTGAGATACAAAGAAATGTCTTCTTTCAGAAGGTCATTGAGTCTGAATTTCACTAACCCAGAGAGTTGTGGAGGCTGGGTCACTGAATGCTTTTACAGGTGGGTTGGATTGTTTTTTTTGTCATATCAGCGAGTTGAGGGATATGAGGGGTTAGCAGGAAAGTATAGTTGAGCCCTGGAGGTTGAGAGAACGTCACCTTCATGGTGACCTTTGTCAGTGTGGGGAATTGAACCTGCACCATTGGCCTCCCTCTGCATCACAAACTAGCCGTCCAGCCAACTGAGTGGGAGCCTATGTAACTGTTTCAGACAGAAACACTCACAGACGAAGGGCAAGAGAAACTTTCATAACAAGGAAAAAGGTACAATTCAGGTAACGGTCAAGGTACTAGCTGAGGATAAAAATGTTCTCTGCTGGAAACAAGTGTTTAGATGCTATCTTGAGCTGAATGCAATAAGGTGACACAAGCAAAATAACCAGAATAGTAATTGTGTTTAGATATCGGCAACTATTAAATAACAGTATATTTTTGATTGATCTGTGTGAAGCATGCTTACTATTGCATGAAAATAGAAAGCTGATGGGACATAATGGTAGCAGAGTCCATCCCCATGGGAAATGCCTCAGGAACACATGCTTGAAGAAACCCAGGATAAAAATGGCTGAGGGTCGTCTGGTCAGTGACAGGAAGCCAGGTGGCTGAATGACTGAAATTTCCTGTAACATGGAGCTCAGGAGACAGTTAGATCACCCCCGATCTTATTAAATGGTAGAGCACATTTCAAGGACTGAATGCCCTCATGATGGATTTCAATTTCGTGTGCATGTAATTTTAATTTAAAAAAACACACTGTTCCTTCCCCTCATGTTTTCCACACTGTGGCACTGTCATTCTCCTGAAACTGGGACACTTGGAACGTTATCTGGAACATTCCATCACCAGCATTCTCCAGAGCATTCTATAAATGTGCGGGGGTATCACAAAGGCTAGAGAGAGAGAGAGAGAGAGAGAGAGGAGGGGGAGGTGTTGCCTGTAGCAATGAGAATGTTAGAGCATGAGCCTTGTTTGGGGGTAGGTGCTATAACAGATATACAGTGCGTGTGAGGGAGCAGAGAGAATAAGGGGACCCTTATCCTGACAGAGCGGGGAAGGTTATTGATGCTTGTCCTGTTTTGCTGGACATTTCTTCAGACCACAGATACTGCACTGAGCAGGGTGGTTGAGCTCAGACCATGCTTGGTGGGTCTGGTGGTGTGGATCCCTTTGAGAAGAGAATGGTCACCCTCTCTAATACCCCATCAACCAGGAGCTCAATGACCCTGTCGACAAAACCTGGATGGATAGAGCTCTTAAAGATGGTGGAATCATGGGTTATGGGGATTAGGCAGGAACAAGATACTGATTGTGGATGATCAGCCATGTACATAATGAATGTTATTTCTGGCTCGAAGGGCCGAAGGGCCTACTCCTGCACCTATTGCCTACTGTCTATTATCAATTGTCTTATCTGCCATGCTCGGGCTAAACTGGGCAGGGCAGCTCCGAACTGAGAAAGCTAAATTATTTGCCCACTAGCCTTTATTTTTTTGGCGTCAGTGCCAGGGATCACGGAATATCCAGTGATTTCCGGCGATGGTGAGTACCTGCAACCATGATGGGAGGGAGAATCTGGCTGGCATTGAATGATAAGGACACCATGCGGTGGAGTGGGTAGTTAATGAGCTGAGTTCGATAAGATAGCACCAGGAAACTAGCTCAGTCTCAGACAGACAATCCCTCTGTCACTCAATGAAAATGATACTGAGATACATTTGTGTTAGGTTCAGCCCAGAGTCGAAGACTCTGCAGACCCCACTCCAAGGTACAAAGCTGCAGAACAAAACTCTCCACCATCTTAACTCACACCAGTATCCCATTCACCCATCATTCCTGGTAATGTTAGCTTATGTTGCCTGATGCTATCGACATGTCTACATTCAGAATTCTGAAACATGTGAACATATCTTTCCTTGACATTGTTTCTTAAATCCCCCCCTCTGTTTATATCCCAAACTGCTTTCATTTACAGGCATACAATCCTACTGCACGAAGACAGGCCCTTCAGCCAGAACTGGTCCATTTTGACCAAAATATCAGTCCACATTCACTCCATGTTCCTGCACTTGACCCATATCCTTCTCAGCCTTTCTTATCCATGTGTTTTTCGAACAAAATGCAGCGAGATTTTGTAACATCAAGAAAGGCCTCAAGAAAAAAATTCGCTGAATCTACCATTCATCTCACCAGGGTGCTCAGTTTACACAGAAACAGTTTGACTGCAACTTAGAACCAAGAAGTAGGAGGAAACGCTGGTGGGAGATGTACATGGAAGTCAATACTGCAGGGAAAACTTTGTTTATGTTATAAACAGGAAATTTTAGGTACCCAAGAATTTGCAGGAAAAACTCTGGTTGCATTTGCAGGAAGAAAGTTGAAAAGTGTGGCCCCCGAAGAGCACAGCAGATCAGATAGAATCCGAGGAGCAGGGAAGGCTATGTTTCAGTCATAAACCCTTCATCAGGAATTCACTTCAGAATTCACTGCATTTGCAGTTGTCACTTTTTCTCAATCCTTTGTCGGAAGAGAGAAGAGTCATTTTTTCAAATCTGGGGAGTCTTCATCAGAACAGTACTTTTATTGATCTCCAGTGTATACAGCTCTTTGTTTTATTTTAGATCACCAATTCTCTTGCATGCTGTGGTATTAATGGAACACTTGATCTGGAAAGGACGGTAAGGGATGAGGGCAAATGTGCAGGCAATGTGTCAGTCACAGCTTAAGGCCCTGTCCATTAGAATGTGAACCCTAGGGTGAAGGTAAAGGAGGGCTTGTCAGAGGCACCACGCTGGATTTCGACATCATCTGAACAGATGTGACAGATCCAGAGAAAGTGGGAGAAATCAGCTACTCTCTCTGATGGTCATTATTTAGCAAAGTGGCTAGCAATGCTGCCTTGCAACACCAATTACCAGGGTTCTATTCCACACTTTGTTGACTGTTTGTGCGGTGTTTGCCATTTCTCCCTGTGTTTGTGTGGGTTTCCTTCGGGAGCTTGGTTTTCCTCCCACAGTCTAAAAATGCACATGATAGATTTAGTGGCCTCACTAATCTGTCCCACAGTATCCATGGATATGCAGGTTAGGTGAATTGTTTAAGGGAAATGTAGAGTTACTGGGGTAACGTATGGGTGTGTTGGTCAGCATGTTATCTGGAGGGTCAGTGTGGACACGATGGGCCAAATGTCCTGTTTCCACACTGCAGGGTTTCCATAGTTTCTATTTAGCTGTCTGTGTTTGGAAACACTTCCCAGGATCCTGCCTACAAGTGCTGACCCAATTTGACTCACAAAAATGTTACACCATCCGTTTGTCTAACATGAACTCCATCAGCCACTCTTCGGCCCTTTGGCACATCTTATCAGGGTCACATTTTACTCTGAGTTAACCATCTTTACTGTCCACTACCTCACCAATTTTGGTGTTACCTGTAAAGTCACTAACCATTCTCTACTAATATTCACATCCAAATCATTTACATAAAAGACAAAATCCATGAGATCGTTGTGGTACACTGCTGGTCACAGGCCTCCAGTCCAAATAAAATATGCCGCACCAGCATTACCTTCATCTCTTACCTTCGAGCGAAGTATCTACAGCTCTCCCTGTATTCCATGTGATCTAACCATGCTTAACAGTTTACCACGCGGAACCTTTTCGAATGCCTTAATAACGTCCATATTCTATTCCACAGTTCTACTTTTGTGCCTTTATCAGTCTTATTCGTCACTTCTTCAATAAACTAAATCAAATTAGTGAGACAAGATTTCCCACACGCAAAGTCATGTGGACTGTCGCTAATCGGAATTTATCTTTCCAAACACAAGTAAATCCTGTCTCTCAGAATCCCCTCCAACAACTTACCCACCAATGACATCAGGCCCACCGGTCTATAGTTTCCTCACTTTTCCTTACCAACTGTTCTTAAACAATGGCACAACCTTACCTGTGGCTGTCCATGATAAAAATATCTCAGCCAGATATAAAACAATGGCTTCCCTAGCTTCCCATCAGATTCTCGGGTACACCTGATCAGGTCATAGAACACAGATCAGTGCAGCATAGTACAGGCCCTTGAACAGTTGATGTTGTGCCAGCAGTTTCTCCAACTCTAAGATCAGATTAACACATGTGCCCTTCATTGTGCTAACTTCCAAGTGCCTATCCAAGAGTCACATAAAAGGTCAGAGGGAGTTGTGCACCTTAATGCATTTTAAGACTGCCAGCTCCTCATCATCTGTAATATGGACACTTTTCAAGATATCACTATACATTTCCCCAAGTTCTCTCCCTTCCATATCCTACTCCACAGTAAATACTGATGCAAAATATTTATGTAGTATCTCACCAATCTCCTGTAATTCCACACATAGGTCACTTTGCTGATCTTTAAAGTGCCCTGTCCTCTCCCTAGTGACTCTTTTGACCTCAATGTATTGGTAGATTCTCTTTGGATTGTCCCTTACCTTATTTTCGAAAGATGTCGTATGCCCCTAGTTTACCTCCTGATTTCCCTCTTGAGTATTAGCCTTCAGCCCTGGTACTCCTCGATGGATTCACTCGATCCCTACTGTCTGTACCTATCATATACTTCCGTCTTTTTCTTGAACAAAACTGCAATTCCTCTCGCCATCCAGCATTCCTGACCAGCATTGCATTGTTCATGAACCGGAACATACTCTATCTAGACTCTGTAATCTCGTTTGTGAAGGCCTCCCACTTTCCTGCCACGAGCTTCTCCCAAGCAGCTTTTGAAATTGCCAATATAAAACGTTCAAAGTTGGCCTGATTCAATTTAGAACTTTACCATTTATGTCAGGACTGTTCTTCTCCATAAGTATTTTTAAAACTGGTAGTTACTGAATAACAGGCTCAAGAAGCAGAATGGCCTCCTGCTGTTCCCCTGGAACAGACTCAATAGGCTGAATGGCCTCCTCCTGACTCTCTGCAAAAGTCCCGAGAGGCTGAATTGCCTCCTTCTGTCCCTCTGTAACACGCTCAATGGACTGAATGGCTTCCTCCTGTCCCTCTGTAACAGGCTCAATATGCTGAATGGCTTCCTCCTGTCCATTTGCAACAGAGCCGAGAGGCTGAATTGCCTCCTTCTGTCCCTCTGTAACACGCTCAATGGGCTAAATGGCTTCCTCCTGTACCTCTGTAACAGGCTCAATAGGCTGAATGGCTTCCTCCTGTCCATTTGCAACAGACCCGAGAGGCTTTATGGCCTCTCACTGTCCATCTGTAACAGGGTCAAGAGGCTGAATGGTCTCCTCCTGTCCTTCTTTTCCAGACATATGGGGACAGAATTACCTTCTCCTATTCCTGAGTAGCGGTCTCAATGCTCTAAATGATGTCACAAGGAGCAGCACTGCACAACACCAATGGGCAATAAATAGTGTACACTGTTTTATTGTCTATGGAAGTGTTCCCACTGGTCGCCTTATGCAGCTGGTCTGTTTATTTATCTATATCTCCCTTTATAAATAGTATGTAATATAAACAGTCCTGCAGTGTTCTTGCACTACTCCCACATCCACGGAAGAAAGAATAAGAATACTGAAAGGTCCATCCCTAAGCAACGCCCATCTATTCCGCCCAGACTGAGTAAATGTTCCCTTTTATTGGGATAGGAAAAGTTACGTAAGGAAGGGGTTAACTGAGCCTGTTTGTTTAGTGACTGTGATTAATGCCAGTCTCCATGGATTGGAATCATCCCAGTGGAGGGGTTCCATCTTTTAATGATAAATGGGTTCCGTTGAATGTGCTATTCCACAATATAAGTGGGAGCACCACCGACAGCATTAACAGGGATCGGCAGCTCAAGAGATGCAGTGAGGAGAGATCAGAATCTGAGCACAAGTGTTTGGAATGTTCCAACAATGTTTCACAATCTGAGAACATTAGGCTGGAATGTCTCAAGAATGGACAGGGGTTTAGATTGGGAAATTTGGCTTCTTTCTACATATTATGATCAATGGTCATTATCGCGGCGGATCGAATATGTACTTTACATTATTCAATATTTTTATTATCCAATCCTGGCTTTCGTTGGTGTCCCTGGTAAGTCTCAATGTTCAGTCATTAATTTTATAAATCATGATTGATGTAATACTATCCTTTCATTGACTCTATTGTCATTGTCTCTGTTATTGTTCCTGCTGAGACTCTAAATCGAGATGTTCACTTTACAAGACACTACTAATTGCAGCAATGAACTTGTTAAATCACTCTCTCCCTCATTGCTTCTAGCACTGTTACTCATGGATCTCTATGTTGACCTGTGCAGTTTCAACTGTGAAACATGGTTTATTTTATCACTGCCCTTGCTGTTTAAATATTGAAAGCATTGAGGTCACTGTGATCTGTTCTGGTTACAGATTGAATTTCGTTCCTCTGACTACATCCCATCCCCTGCCAATACTGGGGCTGAAATACACTGGTATAGTCTACATAGCTCCCCATGCTGGGCAGACAGTCCAACTGACTGACCAATACGCTGGCATAGCCTACACAGCTCCCCATGCTGAGCAGATAGCCCAGCTTACTGACCAATACACTGGCACGGTCTGCACAGCTCCCTATGCTGGGTAGATAATTCAGCTTACTGAGCAATGCACTGGTACAGTCTGCACAGCTCTCCATGCTGAGCAGATAGTTCATTTTCCGAAGCAATACATTGGCATAGTCTGCACAGCTCCCCATTTAGTCCCACTGCCCTGTCTTTTTCCCCATATTTCACCAATATGGTCTATTTAGATCTTAATTATCTGGTACTATCTTTAATGTGCGTTTTTCTGTCCCTCACTATCTTTCCCTGGCTTTGAGTTTTGGCTCCCTAATGTATCGAGTGCTGACATTGTGAAACTCAGAAACAATGAAATGGTGTGTGGGGGCTGTTGTTCACTTCCCCGTGTGGCAATGTTCCATGTTATAAATGCAATCCTGCAGTACTCTTGCACGACTTCCACACACATGGAAGAAAACAAAAAGGTTGACATTTTTATGATCATATTGGACAGAAGGGATTCAGCAGTTTTGACTCACGTCTTTGAAACTTAGTCTGCAGCTGTCCACTGAACACCTGTGTTTGTCCCTCTCAGCTGATCGTGTGGCCAGTAACGCAAGGAAGCCCTCGAGTATTATTGTAAAAGGGCAGGCATCCAACTTGCGTCGGAGGCTGAGGGATGACCTTATAGAGGTTTGCAAAATTATGAGTGCATTGATAGAGTAAATAGACAAAGTATTTTCCCTAGGGTCGGGGAGTCCAGAAATAGAGGGCATCGGTTTAGGGTGAGAGGGGAAAAAGACCTAAGGGGCAACTTTTTCACATAGTGTAGTACGTGTATGGAACGAGCAGCCGGGGAGAGTGGTGGAGGCTGGTAAAATTGCAACATTTAAGAGGCATTTGGATGGGTATATGAATAGGAAGGGTTAGGAGTGATAATCGGCTGGGTGCTGGCAGGTGGGACGAGATTGGGTTGGGATCTCTGGTCCGCAAGGACAGCTTGGACCAAAAGGTCTGTTTCCATGCTGCACATCTCTGTGACTCTATGAAAATCTTCTGACTGACTCCTGTTATTCAAAATTGAGTGGACGTGTTGGGGATGGATTGCTGGAAGTTGTCTTGTGAGCTGCCCCAAACATTCAGAGAGACCTGAGGATTTTGTGACCCAACTCTTGATGGAGCATGGGGACTGTAGTTATAGTATCTGATTCTGTAACATGATCAACTAATGGAGCAGAGGCTGCTATTTCTCTCGCACGCTATTTCTCTCGCACACACACATATACACGCGCTCTTTCCCACACTTCCCCCACTCCCGTGCACACACACTCCGCATTTCTCAGATGCACACACACATAAATCTGTGGGGTGAATTTGAATTTGTAGCCTTGTATGTGCAAACGCATTCAATTTTGTGTTTTTTTAAAAAACATGCACTTTGTAGGCAGTTAGTCAATGTGGCATTTTATAAAGTTCTGCCTTGGAAATAAAACCCGTCTGATTCCAGAGTACAACACAGACAGACTTCAAACAAGACCATCCCTGGTTTTGTTCCGGGGAGGTCACATCTTCGCAAACATAATAGATTTCTTTGTGGAAGTGAAAATTGATATTGAGGAAAAGGCTGTAGATGTTATACAACAGACTTCGGTAAGGTATTTGTTGAGGTAAGCTGACGGAGAAGGTGAAGTTGCAAGGGGTCCAGGGTCTACTAGCAAAATGGATGTAGAACAGGCTGGGCAGCAGCAGACAGTGAGTATTAGTGGAAGAGAGTTTCTCAAAATGAAGAGTTGTTCTGGGTGGTGTTTCACAGGGTTTCATGCTGGGACCGCTATTGTCTATGATACACATAAATGAACGAAAGGACGGTAAAGGTGGTCTGATCAATAAGTTTGCAGATGGCACTACAATTGGTAGAGTAACAGAAAGTGAAGGGGACTGTCAGAGAATGCAGCAGAAAATAGATAGATTGGACAGTTGTGCAGAGAAATGGCAAATAGAATTCAATCTGGACAAATGTGATATGATGCATTCTGGAAGATCCAATTCAAGAGTGAACTATAGGGTTAATGGATAAAGCCCTGGGCAAAATTGATGTACAGCGAGATCTGGGTGTTCCGATCCATTGTTCCTTAGAGGGGCAGGTCGATAGAGTGGTCAAGAAGGCATACAACATACTTTGCTTCCTGCATTCCACATTTTAAAAAGGGCAGAAAAGAGAAAGTGGCGAAATACAGACCAGATAACTTGTCATCCACAGGAGGGAATCTGTTGGAATCTATTGTGTACAAGAGATTACAGGTCATGTTACAGTTGTGTGCGGCTTTGGTTCGACAACATTTCAAATAGTTCGTATAGTTCTGATCGCCACCTTACAAAAAGGATGTGGATGCTTTGGAGAGGGTGCAGAGGAGTTTCACCAGGATCTTTCCTGGTATTGGAGGCAACTGGCTATGAAGAGAGGTTTGGTAGATTAGAAGCATTTTCATTAGACTGACGGAAGTTCGGGGGACCTAATTGAGTTCTACAAAATCATAAGAGGTATAGACAGTGTGAATAGCAAGACGATTATTCCCAGAGTGAGGTACTCAATTTCTAGTGGTCAGGAATTCAAGATGAGAGGGAAAAGGTTTTTGGGCCATATGTTCAGAAAGTTCATAACACAGAGTCTGGCAGATGCCTGAAACGCATTGCCAGCGGAGGTGTTAGACGTGGTCACGATAGCGACATTTACTATGTATCTAGGCAGATGCATTAATGGGTTGGGAGCAGGGGGATACAGATCCTTCGAAAATAGGTGACAGGTTTAGATAGAGGATCTGGATCGGAGCAGGCTTGGAAGGCCCGAAAGGCCTATTCCTGTGTTGGATTTTTTTTTGTTCTTGGTAAATACTGGCGCAAAGTGTCTGTCCATATTTGAAAGGAAAATTTAAAAAAGGCCAAATGTGGCAGCGTGAATGTGTGGACAGGATGACTTATTGTAGAGAACAGAAAATTGACAGGGAGACGAAACTGTTACATTATGTCTGTCTTCATGGACGAAGATCCAGAACATATCCCAGAAATACCATAGAACTTTTGTAACTGAACACTAAAATCCTTCATACTAGTGACGTGGTAGTATATGACAACATACCTGGATTGAGGATTGATAAGTCTAACAGACCAGATGTAATTCATACTGCAATTTCAGAGAAAGCAGCAATACACAGATGGATTGGATTGTGGATGACTGCATTTATCTGTATTCAATTTGAAAGGATATAAATGCATTCCAACGATTTAGATAGGGAAAAAGAGGGAGAATGGAAAATTACAGACCAGTTTACTTGTCATCCGCAGGAAGTAATCTTTTTCAATCTATCATAACGAATGTGATATTGGACACTGAGAAAGTAATAGCAAACTTCAAGAATTCTGCATTTATGAAAGGGAAGTTATAATTTACAAAAGTTTTGTTTGAAGATATATCTTGTAGACCTAATCAGAGAGAAGCAATGGATCTGATACAGTCAGATATTCAGGAGGAGTTTTAATCAGCACATACAGTATGTTAGCAGAAACATTAAAGCAAAGGGTATTGGGAGAAACATATACAAACAGGGAAGGTAAAAGTTAAGTTTGCCTTTATTTAAATACAGACGATGAAGGGTCAACTAGACTCAAAGCATTAACTTGCTCTCCCTTTACGGATGCTGTCTGACTCACTGTGATGTCTCGCATGTGTTAGTTTCAGTACAGATTCCAGCTTCTGCAGTAATTTGTTCAGACGAGCAAGAAAAACATTCTGCACGAGTTACACAGAGTACCGGTGAGACTGTACCTGGAGCATTGTATACAATTTTGATGTCTTGATCTAAATAAAACATACTGATCCCATATACTGAATGAACATTCTCAGATTAATCCCTCAGATAATCAAGGTATTCTGCTGGTGAAACGTGGCATGAGAAGAAGGCGGGAATCTGTTTGTGAAGCTCGTGAACGTTGATAGATTGAAATATGAGAGCTTCATGTCTCTTTTACTTGGGAGAAGGAGGATGCAGGGACAGAATTCGAGAAGATGGACTGAGAAGCTCTTGAGCAGATTTATGTAAGATGTATACAGGGATTGATAGTTTTGGCTGGTATAAAATATTCACGTCCCCAGGTCCAGCTCAGTTACATCTCAAGCTGCTGCTGGAGACAAGGGATGAAAGGCGCTTATGAAAGTGTTTAAATGCAATCTAGTCACAGGTAAGGTGCCGAGGACTGGAGAGCACCCTTTATGGGAAGGGCTGTAGGGATTGACCAAGGAACTACAGACCAGTGAGTAGCAGATCAGTGTTCGAGAAACTACTGCAGAAAATAGGTGGTTGTCGAAGACTGTTTGTGTGTCAGTGCTGTGTCCCTTATTATTTGTGGTATTCATAAATGATATAGTTTTGAATGTGAAGGGGCATGGAGTGAGTGTAATAATTAGGTTTGTGTCTGACACATAGATTACTCTGGTGGTTAGCAGTGAGGAGGAAGGTCTTACTGACAGGAAGATGCAGATAGAATGGTCAGATGGGCAGATCAATGGCAGATGGAATGTAAGACTGATAAATATGAGGTGATGCACTTTGGCAGAAGGAACCAGACATGGGAGGACTCAATAAATGGCAGCAGATTCGCAAGTTCAGAGGGTGCTTCTCCACACATTCCTGAATGTGACGGGACTGGGTAATAGATTAGTTAAGAAGTAATTGGAGACAGCATGATAGCCTTTACTAATCGAGGCATAGATTACAAGAGTTATATAGCACTTTGGCTAGGTCAAGATGGAATACTGTGCACAGTTCAGGGATCCACATTAGGAAAGATGTGATTTCACTGAGAGTGGCGCAGAGGAGATTCACCAGGATGTTCCCTGGAATGGAGCATATCAGCTATGGAGAGAGGCTGGATACGCTCGGGTTGGTTACTTTGGAGCAGAGAAGACTGAGGGCAACGTGATTCATAAGGGTATGATTACGAAGGGCATGGACAGGGTGGATAGACAGCAGCGGTTCCTTTAAGTCAGAGGGTCAAGAGCAAAGGAGCACGCTTTTAAAGTGAAGGGTTTGACGTTTAGAGAGGATTCAGGATGTTTTTTCACGCAGAGGCTGTTGGTGTCTGGAATGCACTTTTTGAGAGGGAAGTTGTTGTGGGTCATCGCACAGCCGTTAAACGGAACATGGACAAGCACTTGAAGTGTCAAAACACTCACGTCTATGGGCCTGATGTATGAAAGTGGGACTAATGTAGATTGTACTGTATTTCTGACTGTACGGAGATTGCTTCTGTGATTGTATGGCTGTGGAAGGTCAATCACTGAGCAGCTTTAGACAGGAAATGATGGGTTTATGAAGGGTACATTATCAAGAGTGAAATGCAAAAGTTTCTCAACATACAGTATACCAAGGTGAAATGTTAGAGAAGATCATTGTATCTTCCTTATAGGCTTAAATCAGCTAACAAGAAAATGGCAGGACTATGAAGCAACCACTTTTGTTCTGCCTTCACAAAAGAAGACATTTCAAAAAGTAAACTCCAGCACTTTTCAGTCTACTGAGAAAAAGTAAATAGAATCAAATCTGTACATAATCAGTTTTGGAGAAATTATATTGACTGAAATATGATAAATCCCCATGACCTGTTAATCTTCTCGTTGATTACTAAGGGAGGTGGCCAAGGTAACAATGAATACTCTGTTTATCCTCTTCCAAATGCTTGATGATTCAGGATCTGAATTCACAGATTTGACAGCAGCAAATGTAACCCCAGTATTTCTAAACGAGGCAGGGAATCACAGTCTGCTTAGCACCAAAAATAATCAGGACAATACAAGAGTCTAGTAGAAAGGATGCATTTTCAGGGAACTTTGAAAATTACATTAATGATGAAGAAATGAACATAGATAAAGTCATTGCCGATTTATTAAAGGCCAATCATATTTGAGAAAATGATTGGGAAATAAATTATGGCGCAGCAATATCTGCAGTGAATTTGGATTATCAGAAACATTTTTGATGAAGTCCCAAGTCTAGTGTTGTGACAATGCTACTCCTTTAACAAGTTTATTCTGTCCTTGTTTTATTTTTCGTGGATGTCTTAAAAGCAGCGAATCCAAAAAGTCTGGGTTTGACTACATTGGAATGCTTTCAAGTCTAAAATAAAAGCACGCATAATGAGGACCAAGGTATCATAGATCTAGAACATAGAACATAGAAGAATCTAGCGCAGTACAGGCCCATTGGCTCTCGATGTTGCGCCGATCCAAGCCCACCTAACCTACACTAGCCCACTATCCTCCATATGCCTATCCAATGCCCGCTTAAATGCCCATAATGAGGGAGAGTCCACCACTGCTACTGGCAGGGCATTCCATGAACTCACGACTCGCTGAGTAAAGAACCTACCCCTAACATCTGTCCTATACATACCCCACATTAATTTAAAGCTATGCCCCCTTGTAATAGCTGACTCCATACGTGGAAAAAGATTCTCACTGTCGACCCTATCTAAACCCCTAATCATCTTGTACACCTCTATCAAGTCACCCCTAAACCTTCTTTTCTCCAATGAAAACAACCCCAAGTGCCTCAGCCTTTCCTCATACGATCTTTCTACCATACCAGGCAACATCCTGGTAAACCTCCTCTGCACCCGTTTCAGTGCCTCCACATCCTTCCTATAGTATGGCGACCAAAACTGCACACAATACTCCAGATGCGGCTGCACCAGAGTCTTATACAACTGCAACATGACCTCAGTACTCCGGAACTCAATTCCTCTACCAATAAAAGCCAGTACGCCATATGCCTTCTTCACCGCACTATTTACCTGGGTGGCAACTTTCAAAGATCTGTGTACATGGACACCAAGATCCCTCTGCTCATCCACACTATCAAGTATCCGACCATTAGCCCAGTACCCCCTCTTTTTATTACTCTTACCAAAGTGAATCACCTCACACTTAGCTACATTGAACTCCATTTGCCACCTTTCTGCCCAGTTCTGCAGCTTATCTATATCCCGCTGTAACCTGCCACATCCTTCCTCACTGTCTACAACTCCTCCGACTTTCGTATCATCCGCAAACTTGCTCACCCAACCTTCTAACCCCTCCTCCAGGTCATTTATAAAAATGACAAACAGCAATGGTCCCAAAACAGATCCTTGCGGAACACCGCTAGTGACGGCACTCCAAGATGAACCTTTGCCATCGACTACTACCCTCTGTCTTCTTCCAGCAGGCCAACTCCTAATCCAAACCTCCAACTCACCCTCAATGCCATACCTCCGTATTTTTTGCAGTCGTCTACCATGGGGAACCTTATCAAACGCCTTACTAGAATCCATATACACCACATCTACCGCTTTCCCCTCGTCCACCTCCTTAGTCACCTTCTCAAAGAATTCCATAAGGTTTGTGAGGCACGACCTGCCCTTCACAAAACCGTGCTGACTATCCTTGATCACATTATTCCTATCCAGATGTTCATAAATCCTATCCCTTACAATTCTCTCTAAGATTTTGCCCACAACAGAAGTGAGACTCACTGGCCTATAGTTACTAGGGTTATCCCTACTCCCCTTCTTGAACAAGGGAACCAAATTTGCTAGCCTCCAATCTTCTGGCACTACTCCTGTAGACAACGAGGACATAAAAATCAAGGCCAATGGCTCTGCAATCTCCTCCCTTGCTTCCCAGAGAATCCTAGGATAAATGCCTTCTCTACATACCTCAAAGCCATCCATTCTACTTAATTGTGACGCAGTACTCACATTGACAACAATGTCCTGTTCCTGATTGAATACTGACGAAAAGTATTCATTCAGTGTCTCCCCAATCTCTTCAGCCTCCACACGCAACTTCCCACTACTATCCTTGACTGGACCTATTCCTACCCTAGTCATTCTTTTATTCCTGACATACCTATAGAAAGCCTTAGGGTTTTCTCTAATCCTACCAACTAAGGACCTTTCATGTCCCCTCCTTGCTGCTCTTAGCTCTCTCTTCAGGTCCTTCCTGGCTACCTTATAACTCTCAATCGCCCCAATTGAACCTTCACGCCTCATCTTTACATAGGCCGCCCTCTTCCATTTAACAAGGGATTTCAATTCCTTATTAAACCACGGCTCCGTCACACGACCCTTTCCTCCCTGCCTGACGGGTACATACTTATCAAGGACACTCAATAGTTGCTCCTTGAACAAGCTCCACATATCAATTACGCCCTTGCCTTGAAGCTTACTTTTCCAAGCCACACATCCTAAGTCATGCCTCACCGCATCATAATTTCCCTGCCCCCATCTATAACTCTTGCCCTGTAGTGCACACTTATCCCTCTCCATCACTAGAGTAAAAGTCACCGAATTGTGGTCACTGTCCCTAAAGTGCTCACCTACCTCTAATTCTAACACCTGGCCAGGGTCATTACCCAGAACCAAATCCAGTATGGCCTCACCTCTTGTTGGCCTATCTACATATTGTGTCAGGAAGCTCTCCTGCACACATTGGACAAACACTGACCCATCTAACGAACTTGAGCTATAGCTTTCCCAATCAATATCTGGAAAGTTAAAGTCCCCCATAACAACCACCCTATTACTTTCACTCTTCTCTTGAATCATCCTCGCAATCCTTTCTTCGACGTTTCGAGGACTATTAGGAGGCCTGTAAAAACCTCCTAACAGGGTGAGCTCACTTTTCCTATTCCTAACCTCAGCCCAAACTGCCTCAGATGGCGAGTCTTCATCCATCGTCCTTTCCACAGCTGTAATACTATCTTTGACAAGCAATGCCACACCTCCCCCTCTTTTACCCCCACCTCTGACCCTACTAAAACATTTAAACCCTGGAACCTGCAACAGCCAATCCTGTCCCTGTTCTACCCATGTCTCCGTAATAGCCACAACATCGAAGTCCCAGGTACCAAGCCACGCTGCAAGTTCACCTACCTTATTTCGTATACTTCTTGCATTGAAGTATACACACTTCAAGCCACTTTTCTGTTTACAGGCACCCTCCTTTGAAATTGATGCCATGTTCATAACCTCTCTACACTCCAGGTCCTGCACCCTAAAGCTACAGTCTGGGTTCCCATGCCCCTGCAGAGTTAGTTTAAACCCCACAACCCCCAAGAGCACTAGCAAACCTCCCACCAAGGATACTGGTGCCCCTCAGGTTCAGGTGCAGATCATCCTGTTTATAGAGGTCCCACCTTCCCCAGAAAAGTCATGTACAATGAGACAAGAATAAGTATTCACATCATAGTGAAGGAGTGATCACAGTATGGTAGAATTTAGAATACAGTTAGAGAGAAGATAAAATCCAATAACAAGTAGCTGTGCTTCAGCAAGGGAGACTACAATAGAATGAGGGAGCAGATGGCTAAAGTCAGCTCGAAATAAATACTTCATGATGGGAGAGTTGACAAGCAGTGGACAACTTTCAAAGGAGATTTTTAATTTCCGTGCCAAAAGTATATTCCAGTGAAAAGGAAAGACTCTCAGAAAATGGGTAATCTGTCAATTGTGTCGAAGGAAATAAGGGACGCTACCAAATTGAAAGAGAAGAAATGCGAAGAGGCCAAGAACAGCAGAAACCTAAACGATTGGGGAAAACATTAAAGGTGAACAGAAAGCCACAAAATGAACTATAAAGAAAAGTATGATAGAACACGAGAGAAAAAAAACAAGTACAGAACATAAAGATAGATAGATGGTGGTATATACTATAAATACATAAAATGTAAGAGCATGACTCGAGTAAATATTGGTCCTTCAGAGGATGTGAAGGGTCATTTAGCTATAAGATATGACGAAATGGCCGAGGCATTGAACAGGTGTTTTGTATCTGTCATTATAGTGGAGGACACTAATAGCATGCTAGTAATTGCCAAAGAGACGAAGGTAGGTGAGGACCTTGGAAACATTCATTATTATGGAAGAGATAGTATTGCGCAAGATAACGGACCTGAGGGTAAGCAAGTCTCCTCGCCCTGATGGAATGCATCCCAGGGTTCTAGAAGAGGTAGCGGTAAAACTTGTAAATGCAATTGTGGTGATTTGATAGAATTTGCTGAACTCCAGGGCAGTCCCAGCAGATTCGAAAACAGCAAATGTGACGCCACTGTTTATAAAGTGAGGTAAACAAAATATGGGGAATTATAGACCAGTTAGCTTTTCCTGTGTAGTGAGGAAACTGCTTGAGTGTATTATCAAGGAAGAAATAGCGAAGTATTTCGATAGAAAACATCCCATTGCGCAGACGCAGCATGGGTCCATGAAGAACAGGTCATGTTTAACAAGTCTTTTGGAAATCTATGGAGACAATATGAGCAAGGTGAACAATAAGGCCCCAGTGGCTATGGTGTACCTAAATTTCCAAAATTCTTCAACAAGTTGCCACACAAGAAGCTGCTGCTTAAGGAAAATGTGCAAGACTTTACCGGTCAATTATCGGCATAGACAGAGGATTGCTTGACTAACAGGAAGCAAATTGTGAGTGTAGGTGAGTGATATTCTGGCTGGCAATCAATACCTAGTGGTGTGCCTCAGGGATCTGTGTTGGGGCCACAATTATTCACAATTTATATAGATGATTTGGAGTTGAGGAAAACGTGTAGTGTGTCAAGATTTGCAGAAGACACGAAGATGCGTTTCATAGCAAAGCATGCAGAGGACTGTGAGACTTCGTGCATTAACATAGATACTTTGTGTAAGTGAGTAAAGGTCTGGCAGATGGAATACAAAATGATAAATGTGATATCATCCTCTTTGTTGGGAGTGCCAGCAAAAAGGATTATTACTTGAATGGTAAAACGTTGCAGCATGCTGTTATACAGAGGGACCTGCTTGTCCATGTGCATGAATCACAGATGGTTGGTCTGCAGGTACAGCAATTACTGAGGAAAGCAAATGGAATGTTGCCCTTCATTGTTAAAGGGATTGAGGTGAAAGGCAGGGAGGTTATGTTGCAGCTGTCCAGGGTTATGGTGAGGCCACACCTGGAGGACTGCATGCTGTTTTGGTCTCCTTACTTCAGGAAAGGTATACTGGCACTGGAGGGGATGCAGAGGTGGTTTGTTCGGTTGATTCCAGAGGTGAGGGGGTTGGCTTAAGAGGTGTGACTTAGCAGACTGGAAGTATATTCATTGGAATTTAGAAGAATGAGGGGATGATCTCATAGAAACATATAAAATTATGCAGGGAGTATATAAGAGAGAAGTAGAGAGGATGTTTCCACTGGCAGGTGAAGCTAGGACAAGAGGGAATGGCCTCAATATTAGAGGGAGTAGATTTAGGATTGAATTGAGAAGGAACCTCTTCACCCAGAGGTTTGTAATCTCTGGAATTTCCTGGCCAGTTATGTAGTTGATACTACTTCAGTAAACGTTTTGAAAACAAAGGTAGATGCTGTTTGAACAATAAAGTAAAAACGGGATACGGTGAGAGCGCGGGAAAGTAAATCAGAGCCCACGAGTAGATCAGTCATGATCTTATTGAATGGCAGAGGACTAGACGGCCTACTCCTGCTCATAGTTCTTCTGTTCTTCTGTTCTTATGAAAGGGGAGTCGCCAGTTATCCCAGTTTAGCTGCTCTGCTTTGGTTTGTTTGGTCCGATTTTCCACAGTCTGGCTGTTTACATAAAGCAGGCAGCCAATTGTGAAGCTACCGGACTCAAAGAAGCAGGTCCATGTTTTCATCCCTCGCTCGGACAACTCTCCTGTTAGAAACTGGGTTTGATCTTGTTTTTTTTTTTGCCTTTCGGTTTTGCCATGTGATGTTTATGGGGATTATATCAAGTACTTGGAACACCATCATTAAGTTGGGATAATCTGTTGGGTTTTCCGATAGATTAAGTTATTCTATATTGTATCATCTTGTGTTTGTGTCTCCCTCAGTAATCTTGGTAAGACATTCTGGTTTGTTTAAAACTAAGTGGTTTGACCAGCTGTATCACTCCTGGAATAACCGCCTTACACTTGCTTAAGTCAACGAGCAAAGGTTGGGTCTGTACTACTTCTTTGAAATGATTTGAGGGGGTCTGTACTTGCCTATAACAGTGTGTAACAGCTAGATCTGATATACGGGCATGGGTTGAGAATAGGAGAGCTGGCAGGAAAAAGAGAATCAGCATAAACCGTTCGATATATTTTGGAGTAGAAAGCAATGACTAGCCGGATAATCCAGGAATAGATGTTTGGGCCCCATCTATTCAGAAAGCAGATCAAACATTTGTTCATGGGTATTAAATGTAACCTTTCCAAATCTGCTGATGGTACCAAACTGAGATTGTGAGTGGAAGAGGAGGATATAAAAAAGTTTCAAGGTAATTGAGACAAGTGGACGAAGTTGCAAAATATGTGGCAGATGAAGAACGATGTGGATAGATGCAAAATTGATCATTTTGGTTGGGAAAATAGATGAACAGGCTAGCATTTCTAAAGGAATTAATGTAAAAAAGTTGCTGCATGAAGAGACGAATGTGCATAATTTTGTTGACTTCTTCACCAAACTCCAAGGTCCATTCAGAGCAGTGAGTTCTGAAGCCAGAAGTCAATACTGGGATTGATATTGGCACACTGATCAGTACACATAGACCCACCAAGTGGGGAGCTGTATCATTGAAAAGGATCTCGATCTCCTTGTACGCCAGAAACAGAAAGCAATACTGCTGGAACAGAAAGCAGGTAGGAAGATAAATGATGTGTTGACCTTCATTTCCGGGGGATTTGAGCCCAGGTGTGTCTTCCTGCAGCTACACAGGTCCTTCTTGAGCCCCCATCTCAAACATTGTGCAATATTTTGTGCAGTATTGGTCTCCTTACCAAATAAAGCACAAACCTGACATTGAGGGAGTGCAGTGAAGGATGATCAGACTGATCTCTGGGATGACAGGCTTGTTGTAGGTGCAGAGTTTGAGGCGACTGGGCCTGTATTCCATGGAGTTTAGAAAAATTGGTGGAGATCTCAGTGAAATATATAAAACTCTGACAGGGTGAAACAGATTGTCAGCAGGGATGATAATTCCACTGGCTGGGACGTCTAAAACAAGGGTCACAGTCAAGCCACTCTGCATTGAGATGAGAATAAATGCCTGCACTGGCAGACTGGTAAACCTGGAGAATTGTGTCCCACATAAGACTGTGGTAATTAAGGCACTGAATATAAATAAGGATATCTGGACATTAAAGGGGTGAAGTTGCAGCAGGAGGTTGGTGTGGAGATTCAGGATCAGCCATTAATGTATTGAATGGGAGAGCAAAATTGATGTACCAAAGTTCCTACTTCATATCTTTCTGATATATGATCACTTCAAAGTATATACAGTATATAGTATTAGGGAAATGTTAATTGAAGAGTTGTTTGGCCAGAACCTAGAATGGGGGAGGCTCAATGAGTTTAAAGGTCCACTCATTTCGCGATGTTTCTTTGCAGTCTGTGGGAAAGCTCTGTTAATATTGCCATAAGCTCTCAGATGTAAGGAAGGAGGTCTCTGCAGTGTCGACAGGACTGTGCTTCCTGTTCCATCCCCCGATACAGAGGCTGGTGCCGGGTGTTATCTCATTTTTATCCGATTAAGACCTCGGAGAAGTTTGATATAACGGCCTCGCATGGCTGCTTCATTGAAGAGTTTACCAATTGTCTGTGTGTCTGGAGTCACTTTTTGGCTCAACCAGGAAAGCACGGGAGATTCACTTCCTGAATGTACATTGGGGAAAGAAATTTACGTTGACAATGGACATGTGCTTCAAGATCAATATTACTGGCACCAGATTTTCGATCTCCATATTCTATTAATTATATCTAACTTCCACCAGCTGCCAGAGCATTATTTTGGTCTGGATTAGTAATCCAGTAAACATTTCCACAGCAACACCGTTTCCACATGGGGACCTATCGGAAGCAGCACTGAGCACGTTATTTCTGTGCTGGTAGACAGCTCTGTCAAAGGAATTCTCACCAATTTGATTATCGTGATGGGATTGAGGGGGTGGTAATTAGTCAGATTATAATTATTCTCATTTTAGGGTTGGGACACTGTTGTGTAATTTTTCTGCGTTGACAGGGAGATGTCAGAGTTGGAGCTGGAATGAAACAGCTTGCACAGAGACACGGCTTGTGCAGCACAAGTCTTTAGTTCTGTTGCAGGAATGGTGTCAGGGCTCATTCCCTTTTTCGTATCTACTGTGTTCAGCCATTTCTTCATGTTACGAGCAGCGAATCGAATAGTTTGAAGTCTGGCATCTATTATTCTGTGGGGATCATCCAAGCAACACTTCTGGCTGAGGATGGTGTATACACTGCATCCTTGTCTTCAACACTGATGTGCTGGAAGGTTCCATTTTTTTTCGCGGAATGGTAAAGCAATAGCCAAGTGGTGTTGCTGCTGATGTGTTCCCTCCCACAGTCCAAACATGTGCAGGTTATTGGGCTTTCTAACCCCAATAATGTTCTGGTGACCTGAGTTCGAATCCGATTACAATACATGATGGAATTCAAATCCAATAAAAGTTTGGGATTAAGAGTTGAATGATGATCATGAATCAATTGCTGATTGTGGGAGAAATCAATGTCATTGACTCTTAACAGTCCTCCGGGCAATAAATGCTGACCTAGTCAGCGACGCCCTAATCCCAATGAACATTGTTTTCAAATAATATTTGTGGAGCCCATTTCTCTTGTCAGTTGTTCCATGGTTCAACTCGATTTCTGACTGGATGTGGCAGGAATGCAGAGCTTCGATCTGATATGTTTGCTTTGTAATCATGTTGCCTTCTCTATCAGATATTAGTCCTGCTGTTTGGAATGTAAATAGAGTCGTCAGTGTGATAGCTTTAAATGGATTGCCATCAGTTTTAATCACATGGTTCTGACCCTGGTATATTCACCCATAATCGTCAATGAAACATCGATCTGATAATGGGAATAATAGACTGAAAGATTAGAATGGGCAAAACGTTACATGTTGTAACTGAATACAATTCTCCTTCTGTCCAGCTGTGATCTACAGTACCACATGAATTTCCAGGTTTGAGCTGCAATTTCTGCAATGCAATTCACCTGTCTGTCCCCCAGTCCACACCGAGTCACATTCACCCATCACCCTGTGATCTACCCTGTTTACTGATGTGGTAACACTTCCATTTTAATATTATCGTTCCTCTGAGTGTCCTTCCATGGTGTCACACCTCTTACTTGTCATGTATCTGAAAACCCCTGAATATTTTCCGCGGGGCAGCACCGTGGCTCAATGGTTAGCGATGCTCCCGCACAGCGCTGGGGACCCAGCTCCGATTCCATCCTCAGGCAACTGTCTTGCACATTTTCCCTATGTCTGTGTGAGATGTTTTACGCATGCTCCGATTCCCACCCATAATCCAAAAATGTGCAGGTTATTGGCCTTTTTGAACTGCCTATAGTGTTCAGGAATGTGCAGGTTAGGTCCATTAGTCAGGGATAAATATAGGATAGGGAAATGGGTCTGGTTGGTTTAGTCTTCAAAGGATCGGTGTGGATTTGTTGGGCCGAAGGGCCTGTTTCCACACTGTAACGATTTCAATTCTAATATTCATCTGAATCTTTTCCGTCCAGTCGTGCCACTTTCGGTTTTAACATTGTGACTGTTTTTTCTCTGTTTCTCTCCATGGCCTCGATTAAGAACTTTGTGGTGTCAATGATGCCAATGTTATGTAATTTCAGAACCAAAGAATTTGTACATCTTGCGTTATTATTCACTTCCCAATGTATGGTGCTCCATATTGGACAGGGCGTTTGAGCAGCTTTGATACACGACTTTCAAGCTGTACAAAACCAGAAATTGCTGGAGAAACTCAGCGGGTCTGGCAGCATCGATGGACACAGAGAAACAGAGGTAGTATTTCAAGTCCAGCTTGACTCTTTTTCAGAACTGAAAAGGACGTTTTAATCCCTTGATAAAAGTGGACGAGGGATGGTGGGAAACAGAGCATGTGGAGGTGCAGTGTCACAGAGGAGGGACTTTTGATTGTGGTGAAAGAGAAACAGATGTAAAGTGGGTGTAAATTAAAGTGTAAATGGGAGAAATGGTTTCTCTCTACTGAGTGCAATATAAACAAGACATAGACAAGGTCATAGTGAAACCAGGAAGCAGAATGTATGTAAAATGGAGAACAGCATAATGGATTCAGACTGTGAAGTTATGGAAATGAATGTTAACTCCTACGGGCTGTAACGTACAATACGTAAAGTGAGGTGTTACTCGAGCTTGGGTTGTGCTTCATTGGAACATTGCAGCAGCTCAGGACTGAAATGTCAGCATGAGAGTAAAGACGGGTTTTGAAATGGGAAGCAGTAAGAAGGTCAAGGTTAATCTTCCTGACAGAATGGGAATGTCTCGGTTTGGTCTCACCTGTGCAAAGGAGACTGCATTGTGAGGAGCAATGACAGGAGACTTGATTAAAAGAGTACAAGTGAAATGTTGCTTCACCTGGGAGGTGTGATTTAGTCAGTCTCCGCTGATCATATGTTCAGCCACATGCAGAACTTCCCCCGAATGATTGAATAGAACCAGACATCTAAATTGAGGATTCCTGTCTCACATCTGGCCTGAGTCGTGATGTGGAATTACACCCAGAGGTAGGTCAGTGGGTATACATGGACAGACATTCAAGCAGATATCCCATACTGCTCAGAAATTATTGTTTCTGTTCGAAAAGAAGGACTCGAATGAAGATGAACCACCCGTGGTTCACAAAGTCTGTCAAGGATACTGTTTAATGACAAATTAACGAGCATTAGAGTGTGCCCAGATTTAAGATATTTATTTCAGGGACCAGACGCAGATGCGAGGCATGAATTTCAATTGTGCTTCCGAAATTACACATTGAAATCCCTGCCATTGCTGCTCCATCCTCTTCCCTGCTTGTCTCCCCTTTCTGATTCCAGGTTCTCCCTCTCCAATTACAGTGCACATTCTCTCACATTATGGGCCCTACCCACTACAACTGAAGTTCTTTGATCAAGTCTACCTTCCATGCAGTAGCATCAAGCTCCGTTTGCCCTGCCACTTTGCCTCTGGCCTCAGTGTGGTTCGGCCTCTCCATTCATGCTATTTTACACCTCCCACTCACACCTCACTCTGGAAAGTTTCTTTCTTGGAGTAAACTTTATTGAAAACACCTCTTCCCCTTTGCACTGATTACTCCAAATTTCAAAACGTATTCTCAGCCTTCATCTCACTGTGCTAAAGACAACTTCACGCTGACCGTGTGGTATAAAAATTCCCTTTCTTACATAGCTCTGGCCAGAGAAAAAGTTTTCACTGTAGAGATCATCACCCCGTTTAGCCAAAGGAATTTATTTTCTTGACGTCTTATTGGCACTAATAAGAGTTTCACGCTGCCTTAGTATTGTAACATGAATAAAAAACAAATCACAGTATAAAGTTTGGGCTGAGTGTTTTTTTAACATTGTTTCAAATTTGCAATGCTTATTAGTGAATGCTTGTTCTTGAAGTTAGTATCAAATGGAATGGATGACGTTGAGAGGTGACATTCTGGTCGTTAATAAAATCATAGTAGACATGGATAGGGTGAATTGCCAAGGTCTTTTCCACACGATAGGGGAGACAACCATATAACATACAGCATTAAGGTGAAAAGGGGAAGATTTAACAGGGACAAAACGGCAACTTTTTCACACAGAGGAGGTGTGTGTATGGAATGACCTGCCACATGAGCTGTTAGATGCAATTACAGTGACAACATTTAAAAGACATTTTGGACAAACATATGAATGGGAAGCGTTTAGAGTCAGGTGGACAAAATGCAATCAGATGAGACTAGTTTAGTTTGGAAAACATGGTCAGCATGGACAGGTTGGATGAAATGTTTGTGTGAAATATGACTGCATGAATCTAGAAAGCGAGGTAAAAAGCAAGAAATAGACGAAAAAAAATGATGAAAAAAATATGATGTACATAAATTGGCAAGATATATAAAAACAAGCATCACATGTTTGTCTGTGTGTATATAAAAATTTGAAGTTGAGTGTGTGACCTTTGGTAGGAAGAAAGTCAGGAAAGTACATTGAGGACATTCGGAGGGTGTGACTGGGGAAGTGGCTACAGGGAACAGGCAGATAATTTACACCAGTATTTGACATCAATCGTCACAGGGAAGGCACTGTAAGTAATTCAAAATCATCAAGAAAATGGTAATAGGAGGGTTCTCGAACTGTCTCTAACAAAAGGTACAAGGATTTTAATAACAGATAACACGAAGGATAGGCAGGTCAGTAGTAATTCATAATTGTTTTTTAAAGAAGTGGTTACAGAGTGACTGGTGCCACTGTGTGAAATATTCCATCACTCTCTGGATTACAGGCGTGTTCCAGCGAAACTCGTGAAGCTCCAATATGGCGCCTGTTTTCAAGGATGGAGCGAGACACAAAACAGAAACCATTTACCCCAACCATTATTGCTGGGAATCTGCGACCGTCTGTTTTTAAGGAAGGAATTGCAAGGCATTTAGAAAATCTTCAGGCAGAGTCCGCATGGTTTTGTGAGAGGGAAACTATATTTTGCCTTGTAAAATCATGCAAAGGTTTTATGGTGATCCCTGAGAATATAACAAGCGGACTTGATAAAGGGGAGCTGGTAAACACGAGGCTTTCCAGAGATTTTCCACAAGGTATCACAAAGTAAAGGTTCTTCCACCAAACAGAAAATCATAGTATGATGGATAACATGGGATGACGGATGGTTATCACATAGAAATTGGAGAGTCAGGGTTCATTGATCTTTATGATAAAGGCATATCTACTGGAGTAGCACCAATATCAGTCCAATGGCTTCGGTTATTTACATCTATACTGAGAGCCTGAAGGAGGGAGCTGAGTGCAATACACATTCGAGTTTGAGGATGACACTGACAACCAAAAGGCAGGCTGTTATTTAATGAAAAGGAGACCCAAGAAAAGAGCAGTACAAAGGGATTGGAGTGTTCCTGCACATGAAACATAAAGTCATCATGCTGATGCAGAAAGTAACTAGATTGGTACATTAAGCGGGTTTCTGGGATGAGAGGGTTGAATTGTTGCGTACATCTAAAATGGTGAGGCAATTATTCATTGTGCTTGAAATGAATGAGCGTGACATTACTGAAATGGACAAGGTACAGAGGGGGGCTTGACAACGTATTTGTTGAGAATGTGGTTCCACACCTGGGCAGAGTGTCTCACTCCGGGATATTTATACAGAATAAGATATATCGATTACAAACTGAGATGTAAAGAAATGTCATCTTTCACAAAATAGTGAATGTCTGGTATTCCTGAACCCAGAGAGTTGTGGAAGGTGGGCCACTGAGTGTATTTACAAAGGGGGTGAATTGGTTTCGAACATATAAGCGAGTTGAGAGATATGAGCGGGTAGCAGGAAAATGGAGTTGAGCCAGCCAGGATTCTACAAGTACATTTTCGAAACAAGGCCAAACCATCGGAGTGACCTCGATCTGCTCCTGTGTAGCAGGTCCGAAGGGCTGAATGGAACATCAGAACACAGGGCTGAGGTACACGAGTGGGCCATTCGGCCCTTTGGCACTACTCAACCAGTAAAGTAGGTCATGGTTCATCTCACTGTGCTCTCAGCTGCACCTTTCTCTCCGTGCACCATTATCCTTGATGCAACTGTCTATCGAAAATCAGATGAAGCCAGCCTCGATATAATATAAAGATTCAGCCATCACAAACTTCTGGGAAAGAGAATTCCCACTTGAACAAATGCCCACTTTGTTAATTCTCCTCACTCCGGTTCTGACTGTGGTTGCGGGGTGCAACTGTTACCTTTTTTAGTACCTCTCCTCCACAGTTTGCAACAAATTTAAATGTAACCAGGTTGGAGATATGGCCGATGTCAAAGGTCTCAGACTGGGTCAGGTTCAGTGATAGGAACAAGTCAGGCAGAGTTCTTTAGTCAGCCACATATAACTAATAGAAATAACGGAGCAGCATGGTGGATCTGTGGTTAGCACTGCTCCTCATATCACAAAGGAGCTGGGTTCAATTGCAACCATCAATTCTCACCGTATCTGTATGTGTTTCCTCCCGGTGATCCACTTTCCTCCCACAATCAAAAGATGTGCAGGTTTGAGTTAATTGGATATGCTCAATTGTCCATCGTGCTCAGGGATATGTAGGTTAGCTGATTTAGTCATGGAAAATGCAGGATTACATGGTTAGGGTAGGGGGATAGGTCTGGGTGGGATGCCACTCAATGGACAGAATGTCCTGCTTCCACACTGTAGACGTTCTATGACAATGACATGTTTGGATTAGACAAACACCCAGTGGGTATCTACCTGATCCATGCTCCTCAAGGTCTTGCATATTTCAATAAGACCATCGCTTATTCCAAGAATAATCTATTAAAGCCTCCATAATATAAGCCCTTCATTTCTGGAATACGTGAAATGAAACATCTCTGAACTGCTTCCAGTGTAATTATATCTTTTCTCAGGTAAGGAGACAAAATAACAACCTCATACCCCAGATGATGTTTCTCACTGTTGTGAGATTTTGGAAATCTCTTCCAGCAGAGCATTGGAGACAGAGATATTGAATATTTTTGAGGCACAGATAGAAGGTTCGTGGATAACAATGGAGTCACGGATTATTGGGCAGGAATGTGCAGTGTGGGGGAAAATCTGGCAGTATTACGAAATGGCAATGATCCAAAACACCCAGGAAGATAATGCAAAACAAATGGTAAGGTAGAAAAATAAAATAAATGCAAAAGTGATAGAATAGAGTTTCAAAGGACAATGGGGTTTCTCTGTCATGAGTGAGAGACCACTCGTGGTGGTTTACTCTGACAGTCAGCACACCTAATGTGTTGGGTAGAGGTTGAGAGAGCTTCCACTTCATGGTAATCTCTGTCGGTGTGGAAAATTGAACCTACGCTGGTGTCCTCCCTCTGCATCACAAACCAGCCATCCAACCAAATGAGTGGGAGACTGTGTAACTGTTACCGACAGAAACAGCCACAGGCAAAGGACAATAGAAACTTTCAAAGCAATGGAAAAAGGTACAATTCAGATAACAGTCAAGATAACGGCTGAGGATAAAAATGTTCTCGGCTAGAAATTGTATTTTATAACGAGACAAGTGTTTGGAAGCTGTTTTTGGTTGAATAAAATAAGGTGAGACAAGTGAAATAACCAGAATACTAATTATTATTGCTTACCGATAACCATAAAATAAGTGTAGATTTTGGTCAGTCTGTGAAAAATGAGCTTACCATTACATAAAAATATACAACTGATGGAATATATTGTTTGGAGTGTCCGTCCCCGTGGGAAATGCCCTCGAACAGGCGCTTGAAGAAAACTTGTGTGCCGTCTGGTCAGTGACAGGAACCCAGGGGGTTGAAAAACTGAAAGTTCGTGCACATGGAGCTGAGTAAACCATCAAATAAGCCGCAATCTTATTATATGCTAGAGCACAGTTGAAGGGTTGATTGGCCTCTTGATGTATTTTAATTGTATGTGGTTTGAATAACACACATCTCTGCTCCTTCCCTTTATATGATACATACTGGTGCATTGACATTTTCCTGAAAACGGAAATTACTTGGAACATTTTCTGGAACATCCAATAATCGGCATTCTTCAGAATATTCTATCACCGTGTGAAGGTATTGGAAAGACAAGCGAGAAAGAGAGAAAGAGTAATGGCGCTGTGTGCAGCAGTGAGAGTGATGCAGAATGAGCCTAGTTCAGACAGGTGCTACAACAGGTATACAGTGTTTATAGTGTGGGGGTAAAGTGGCGAGTGAGAGAGAGAAAGAGAGAAGGTGCTGCATGCAGCAGTGAGAGTGGTGGTGCATGAGCCTTGTTCGGGAGTAGGTGCTGTAACATATTTCAATGAGTTGCGGGAGCGGAGAGAAGATGGTGGCCCTTATCCTGGCAGAATGGGGAAGGTTATTGATGCCTGTCCTGTATTGTTGGACATTACGTCAGACCGCAAATCCTGCACTGATCTGGGCGGTGAGCTGCCACCACTGCGCAGGGCAGCTCCAAACTGAGAAAGCTCAACCGTTTGCCAATTGGCCTTTTAAAGATGGTACCAGTGCCAGGGATCACAGAATATCCATGTGATGGATCCAAGCGATGGTGTTTACCTTCAGCCATGAAGGGTGGGAGAAATAGGCTGGCATTGAATGAGAGGTACACCGTAGGGTGGGGTGGGTAGTTAATGAGGTGAGTTCGATAAGATAGCATCAGGAAACTAACTCAGCCTCGTACAGATAATCCCTCAGTCACACTCAATGAAAATGGGCCTGAGATAAATTATTGTTAGTTTCTGCCCAATGAGTTGAAGAATCTGCTGACTCCACTCCCAGTTACAAAGCGGGAGAATAAATGCTCACCAAAAAATCTCCATCATCCGAACTCACGCCAATATCCCATTCGCCCATTATTCCTGGGAATACTGGCTCACGTTACCGGCTGCTGTCAAAATAGCTTCATTTCAGCATTCTGAAACCTGTGATCTTCCATGAAATTGCCTCTCAATCTCCCTTTCTATTTTTTCCCCAAAATTATTTTGTTTGTTGATATTTAAACTGATACCCCCGCCATCTCTCTCTGGCAGTGATGTTCACACCCACAGCACCCCCTTGTCATGACACAATGGACATATGGGGCTGTAAATGGATGGGAGCTACATATCCTGTCACTTCCAGCATGAGCTGCAATTTTGTTTCACTATGGGCAGAGATCTAACACATTGTTTCTGAGCAATGTACTGGAGTGGTGAAAACAGCTGCTTTGACAGTAACTGCTCCAGGTTTACAGATCCATTCACTGCACAGCTCCCCATACTGATAAGACGCCTTGTCCACGTCTATAGAGCAAGACACTGGTGTGGGCAGCATATCACCCCATGCTGGATAGAACGTTTCGTCAGTGTTTCTGAATCAATACATCGGTGTGTACTGTACTGCTCCACGTGTTGGACAGATAACTCGTGGACTGGAGAGACCTGTGCTATATTCCATCCTGGACTGATTGCTGGGTTGTACTGAACCTGGTCTGCACAGTGCTCCATGTTGAGCAGATATCTCATCTGGGCTTGTACGGTCTGGGCTGGATCTGTGAGGTGAATTAACTCTGCGATATAATTCCTGATAGAGCTATCACTCCTCCAGCATGGCGCATTCCGCTGTTAAACCTTGTGTTTCTGCAACATGTTGTTCATTAAGTTATTAGCTAATTAAAACGTGAATATCTGTCCTTTTTGTTATGGAACTGAGCAGACACATCTCAAAATGTATGATGAAGGTAGTCTTGAATGGAACTTTTTCTTATTTTAAAGATAAATGTGAGATGCTGTGTTTCAGGTACAATTCGCTTTGTGAAAATATTAGACATTAAGCAAAACACAATTCATTCAACTACTGTCAACAAAACACAAAAAAGCAGAATAATTGATTGTTTCCCTACTAAACAACAGCTGTTCCAATATGGTCACATCTTATAAACACACACTTGTCAAACAAAAAATTGAGGAAACAGATAGTCTCACCTGCATTTCTCCAATGCAGGAGGAAAGAACATCAAAATTACCATCCTGAGAGAAATATCAGAGAGAGTATAGCAGCATAGCAGCTGAGAGAGATTTCTCGCCTTCCAATCCTGCTGACACCCTAGCAATAACTAGGGAAAGGTAAAATGAAGAATCTTGGTTCTGTGACAGCTTGACCGTCACTCCACAGGACCAGCCGCAGCAGCAAGGACCACGAGGAATGGACTGTAATTACACTGATTATGGAACTGCAGGAGCCGCTCAGAAATGCCTACCCCCACCTAAGCCGTTAAATGATGGTAAGATACATATCAAAGTTAGACATAAATAAATAAAACGAAAGGATGCAGCAGGCCTGGTTATCAGACACAGCCGGCCTTGGGAGCCCAGCAATTCCGACCCTTACAAAACATCGTAGGATCATCGAGCTAGTGAATAGAAAGCATCATCTCTCTGTCTCACCCCTAACTTTACAATTGGAAATGCTGTTATTAGCCCAATATTCAGCGATGTCAACATTCCAACCAGACCAAGTATTATTGTGACTTATAAGGATTGTAGTGAAAGAGTTAACTGGAGCTGTTTGTACATTGACTGTGATTGATGTCAGTCTCCATGGATACTAACGGTGTTTCATGAAGAGTTTCCCTCTTCCATTAGTAAGGGGTTTCCTTCAACCTGTTATTCCATATTATCAGCGGCAGCGTCATCCTCAAGATGATTGGGGTCAGCAGATGCATTGAGAGGGAGAGGAAGAGAATCTTAGAACAATAGACGGGAGTGTTCCATCAATGGATCAGAATCTGAGAGCATGAGAGTCGAATGTTCCAACAATGGACAGTAGTTTATCCTTGGGTCTATACTTGCTTTCTCGGGATTGGGCATGGTTAGAGTTGCGGATACGACCCATCCTAATGATTATTCAGACAGGTTACTATCCTATACTCGCTATTATTATTGTCCCTGGAAGCCTATTTCTGTCAATTCTATGAGCGATGGTTAAGGTTATTGCTATTTCTGTTATTTATATTTAACAAATACAAAACCTGTTATCTTCAGTTTCAGTCACAAATTTCACTTCATTTCTATCAATTTCCGAATCTTCACTCATAAACATCTCAGAAGGAACAAGACTGTTCAGACACGAGTTTTCCTTTTACCCTGAACTGTTCTGTGTCTCTATATTCTCTCTGCTTCCAACCCTGCCTGCACCCACCATTATAATATCGCCAGTCTCCAGCTCTGCCTCAGTGCTGTTCCAAAATAAGCCATCATCTGCCCCCTTGTTAACTTCAGATTTTACGGCTCCAGTTCTTTTCTGACCACTCTTCCAGGTACAAATATTTTGACTACAAGTTGTGCTTGTCTCTCCAGTTATTTCATTATAGGAACCTCATATCAGAATAATAATTTCACTAGCCGTGTTATGACTCTCAAGGCATTGTTTCAAATTCTACCAGAACCAATGATAGAACTTCAATTCAAGTGGCAACAATTGGCAAGAAACCTCATTTTACAAACACCAACCATGAAACATCAGGATTTCTTTTATTATTTCACGAATAGCCTTTGGTAAAGAAACCAAGTGTGACAACAAAGGGTTGGCTCCATATCCCTTGACAAATGGTCTCGCAGTCAACGGCAATTAGTGATGGAAGACAAATGCTGCCCTTGCCAGTGATGCTGACATCTCATGAAACAACAGAATTAAAGGTGCAATAAACCAAGGAACTGTGGATGGTGGAGATTTGAAATAAAATTCCCCAGCGTCTGAAAATATTGGAGAATCTCAGCAAGTATGGCAGCCTCTGTCAGGAGAAAAACAGATAAAGTTTCAAATCTAGTGACCCTATATCACAACTGAAAGCAACTGGGAAGTAATATTATTTATATCAGAGATGGTCGGATGTGTGAGGGGAAGGTTAGTTGAATGGATGTAGGAATGCAAAGCGAGAAAGAGAGAGAGAGAGAGAGAGAGAGAGAAATGAAAAGCAAACATAGGAACTGCTGCTGATGAACCAGAAGGAAAATAACATGGGAGCTTACTCTAAAATTTCCCCTTTTCCCATATTTCTGAATATCATGTGAAATTAGATGTGTCCCTGTTTACATTGAGTTATATTCCCTCTGTCTTTCTTCTCTGAGTGTAATGATCAACTCAATCGGCAATACTGGTGCCGCCCTTATAGTTGCTGAGAGACAAAGAAACGGAATGCCACATTGTCAACCGATGTTTTTTGGAGAAAGGAACTTTAACTGTAGGGCAGTGCAGAGATGTAACTGTTTTATTCTGCTAACAACAGAAACATTTTCAACAATGGTTTGGATTGTTGATCCTCGTGTGTGAGGATTTGACTTGCGCCAGTAATTACAGAGTAAAGAGACGTTCTGTGGATGCTTTTCACGGGTTTGTGTTATCAGCTGCTGCGTCTATTCAGGGATATCCAAGGGAATGGTGACCCAACTCTGGACGAGATATGAGCACTGTATTTACATAGTGTGCTGGGTCCATGGTAAACACATAGAATCGTGGCTGCACAGAAGAGAAACTGTGTACACAGGGAGGGCCAGGACACTGCATGTTCCTACCAGGAATTTCTAGGAACATTTGTCTAAGCTGGCCCAATTCCAAGTGTAAAATGTGAAACCAGCGTCTTTCAAAAATGAGGTGGTGACTGAGCTGTGTCTCCTCCTTCAAACTCACACCAGGGACAGGACTGTGTTGACACTCACCACGAAGTGAACTTGATTGATTCTGGAACTTTCCAGGCAGAGTGGATGACATATCCAACACCATGAAGTGTATTGGATTGAGTCTGCAACTTTCCAGGCAGGAGTGAGCGACATGTCCGGAGTGCAGTCCTCCGATATATCACAAGCTGATAGGAGCCACCTGCCGACTGAGAGGAATACATTGGTTCTGTCTCCACAGAAGAACGTGCAGAAACTAACTTCCAGAAATGCTGGGGAACAGGGGCCGTGGTGAAAATCATATCATTATTTTCCAAGTGTCTAGTTGTCACATTCCTTATAAAAGGTTACAATGTTTTTCTCACAGCCGACATCAAGCTATGTAATTTTCTGTTTGCCCTCTCCGTTTTAAATGTTTAAGTTTATAATAGCTGTTTTCCAGTCTGCAGGATTGTTTCCAGAATCTAACCAGCTTTGACGAATAGTCAGTAGTTCTTTCAGTAGCTCTGTTGCGACCTCCTTAATATTCGTTCTCATCTTCCGCCTAGGAACCCTCCAACCACAAGGGATGAATGCAGATTTCTCCAGCTTCCTTATTTCCCCTCCCTCCACCTTATCTCAGTCCCAACCCTCGGACTCAGCACCGCCTTCTTGACCTGCAGTCTTTTTCCTGACCTCTCCACCCCCACCCCCTCTCCGGCCTAACACAATCACGTTAAACTCCATCCACCTATCGCATTCCCAACGCCCCCCCCCCCCCAGTCCCTCCTCCCTACCTTTTATCTTAGCCTTCTTGGCACACCTTCCTCATTCCTGAAGAAGGGCTGATGCCCGAAACATCGATTCTCCTGATCCTTGGATGCTGCCTGATCTGCTGCACTTTTCCAGCAACACATTTTTCAGCTCTGATCTCCAGCATCTGCAGTCCTCACTTTTTCCCTGTTGCAGGGAATGGAATGTTTACGTTATAAGGACAGGCTCGTTGGACAAGGACCTTTTCCACTGCAGCTTGGAAAGTTGAGACCTTATCAACCCCAGAGATGTTTTTAAAGCAAAGAGGGGTATAGATAATGTTGAATAGAAGGTGCCCTTTCCTTGAGGTGGTACATTTCAAGACTAGGGGGTAATTTTAAGATGACAGGAGAAAGGTTTACAGAAGAAATAGTGTCATAAAGCTACCCAGCTCTACCCAACCTGTCCCTGCCAAACAGATGTCCTACATTAATGTAGTTCCATTTGCCAGCGTTTTGCCCATATCCCGCTAAACACTTAATTCATGTGCCCGTCCAGCTGCCTTTTAAATGTTGTAATTGTCTCAGCCTGCACAACTTCTTCTGGCAGCTCGTTACATATACAGCACCCTCTCATTGAAAACGTTGCCCCTTAGATCCCTTTTAAGTCTTTCCCCTCTGACCTTCAACCTATGTCCTCTAAATGTGGAGCGTGCTACCCCGGGGAAAAGACATTGGCTATTGACACTATCCATTCTACTTGAGAGTATATAAATCTCAATGATTACTTCTCAACCGCAGATGCTCCAGAAAAAATAACCCTGGCATATTCAGCTTCTCCATAAACCTCAAAACATCCAACCCTGGATATTTGTAAATCTTTTCTAAATCCTTTCAGGTTTCACACATGCTTCCTCCAAGAGCGAAACCGTAATTGCATGAAGTATTCAATAGTGACCTAACCAATGTCCTGCACAACCACAGTATAACCTTCCAACTCCGACATTAAATGCACTGTCCAACAACGACAAGCATATCAAACACCTTCTTCAATATCCTATATACCTGCAACACCACTTTCAAACTACCATGAACCTGCTCTCCAAGGTCTCTTTGTTTAGCAACACTCCCCAGGCACTTAACATTAAATGTATAAGCTAAGCCTTGATTTTACCTTCCAAAATGTAGCACTTCACATTTATCGAAAGTAAATTCATCTGCAACTCCTCAGCCCATTGGTCCATCTGATCAAGATCCCGTTATAATCTGAGGTAATCATTTTCTCTGTACTCTGCAACTTCAATTTTGGTGTCAAATATGAACTTACTAATCATACCTCCTGTGTTCACATCCAAATCAATTATGTAAATGATGAACAGCAGTGGAACCAGCACCAAACTTTGTGGCACACCACTGGACACGGGCCTCCAGTCTGAAAAAAAAACCCTCCATCACGACGCTCTGTCTTCTATCTTTGAGCCAGTTCTGTATCCAAATGGCTAGTTCTCTTTGTATTCCATGAGATCTCACCTTGCTAACAAGTCTTTCATGGGGAACCTTGATGAATGCCTTACTGAAGCCAATATAGATCATGTCCACTGCTCTGCCCTCATCAATGCATTTTGCTACATTTTAAAAAAAAAAATAATCCAGTTCGTGAGACATGACCTCCCATGCAGAAAGCCATTTTGACTTTCCTTTATCAGCCCTTGCCTTTCCTAATACATGTAAATCCTGTCGTTAGGATTCTCTCCAACAACTTGCCCACCACCGATGTCAGGCTCACTTGTCTATTGTTCCCTGGCTTTTCCTTGCCAGTTTGTTTAATAATCGCACCACGTTTTGTTAGCCTCATGTATTCCAGCACCTCAGCTGTGGCTATTGATGATACGAAGATCTCATCAAGATTTCCAGCAATCGAGCTTCCCACAGAGTTCGTGTGTGTACCTGATCAGGACCTATGATATGCATTGTGATTACACATCGTTTGGTTCGTTTATGGCATGAACGTCCTCAGAAGTGATAGATGTGGGCAAAGTTACAACGTTTAAAAGACATTTTATTAAGTACAAGAATAAGTGAAGGTTTGGAAAAATATGTTCCAAGCACTGGAACGTGGGACTAATTTAGTTTGAGATTATCGTTAGAATTGAGTGTATGGGCTGATGTGTCTGTTTTCAAACCCCCTGTATAACTCTATGCTTCCATGTGTGTTTGTATGCATCTGCATATTTCTAAAAGCGCTTTCGAAATGTGTGTCTATCTCTCTGCATTAATGTGTGTATGTATGTTTGCATCTCTATTTCTGCATCTGTGTGGAATGGGAACTGTTTTGTTTTGGGATGAATCATTGAATGGTGTTCAAAGCCTCCCTTCCTCCCCTCCCTCTCCCTCTGCCTCTCCCTCTTGTGCTGAAAGTGATACAATGCCATGCTCTGTTGGTGCCTTTTAGGACTTTTCAATCCTTTCTTACATCTAAGATTATTTGTAAGGGTAAATCACTAAACAATGCATTTTACTGGATGTGTGTGTGAGTACGTGTGTGCATCAGTGTGTGAGTCTATGTGTTTGTATGCCTGTGTGTGCAGCTGTGTGTATGTATGTGCATCTGCGTGTGTATGAATGTCTTTGTGTATCTGTGTGTGTTAGTGTGTGTCCTTGTTCTGTGTGTGTGCATGCCTGTGTGTCTGTGTACATCTGTGTGTGTGTGCATGTGTGTGGGGAATGTGGGTGTCTGTGTATGGGTGGTTGTGGGTATCTATCTGTTTGTGTGTGTGAGAGTTTGTGTGTATGCTTGCCTGTGTGTTGGTTTGTATGGGTGTGTTTTCTGTGTGGTGTACGTCAATGAGTGTGAGCTTCTGTCTGTATGCCTGTGTGTGTATGTCTGTCTGTTTGTGTATCTTTGTGCCTATGTGTGTGTATGCGTCTATGTGTGTGTTGTGTCTGTGTGTTCGTGTGTGTTTTGCATGTGTCTGCGCCTGTGTTAGGGTGTATCTATTTGAGTGTATATATCTGTTTGTGTGTGTCTGTGTTAGTGGATGTTTGCATGTGTGGGGATTGTGGATGTGCATGTGACTGTTTGAGTATGTCTGTCCGTGTGTGTGTGTGTGTCTGTGTGTGTGTCTGTGTGCGCCTGTGTGTGAGGCTATGTGTGCGTGTGTGGGGAGTGTGAGTGTCTGTGTGTCGAGGGAGAGTGTCGTTGTCTTCGTGGGTGGGAAGTGTGGCTGTCAGTGTGTTTGTGTGTGTCGTTACGTGTGTCTGTCTGTCTGTGTCTGAGTCTGTCTGTGTATTTGTTTCTGTGTCTGTGTGTGTGCGTGCGTGTGTCTGTCTTGAAAGAGTGTGGTGCTGAAGAAGCGCAACTTTTCAAGCAGCATCCAAGGAGCAGGAGAGTCGAAATATCGAGCATAATCCCTTCATTAGGAATGAGGCTTGTGGGTCAAGGGGTCTGAAGGATAAATGGAAGGGGGTGGTGCTGGGGAAAGTAACTGGGAAGGCGGTGGTGTTCGGCGGGGGGGGGGGCGAATGTAGCTGGGAAGGCGATTGTTAAATGAAGGTGGGCTGAAGGTGATAGTTTAGAGTGGAAGGTGGAGTGGGTAGGTGGGAAGGAAGACAACCAAGTTGTACAGTCCAAGAAGGAGGGGCCCAGTTGTAGGGTTGGATCTGGAATAAGGTAGGGGGAGGGGAAATGACAAAACTGGTGATATCTGTGGTTGTGTGTGTTTTGTGTGTGCCTGTATGTGTGTGCCGGTCGGCGTGTGTACGTCTCTGTGTGTCTGTTTGTGCGCATACATATCTCTCTGTATCTGGGCATGTGTGTGTATCTGGGTGTGGAGTGGCTGTGCGTAAGTGTGTGTGTATGTGTGTCTGTGTTGAAAGAGTGTAATGCTGAAAAATAACAACCGTTCAGGCAGCATCCAAGGGGCACTGACGGGGAGGTGTGGCTTTTCACATATCAGCAAGTTGAGGGAAGCAAGGGGTTAGCAGAAAGTGGAGTTGGAGCGCTGGAGTAGATCAGCCATGCACTTGTTGAAAGACAGTGCAGGCTTGAGGGGCCGAATATCCTTTCCTGCTCCCATTTCTTATGTTCTCATGTTATTCTTTTGGAAAGTAACTGATTATTTTCCTATAAGTTGTGTTGTACAATGTTGCATTCAAGGAGAGCAAAAGATTTTTTGAGTTAACCTTGGGTGGGGTATGGGAGCTGTATTCCCAGCGAACCTGGTTTTGACCCACATCTCGAGCAGAAGTTATAGAGAGGGGAAGCCTGGAAAGATGGATTGGGGGTGGCGGTTCACTTCCTGACCCAGCTTGGATTTTTCAAGTACATTTCCGAAACTACACTGAACCATCGGAGTGGCCTCGATCTGCCCCTGTGTAGCAGGCCCAAAGGGCTGAATGGAACATCAGAACACAGGGCTGAGGGACACAGGGCTGGGGAATGTGGGTGTCTGTGTATGGGTGGTTGTGGGTATCTATCTGTTTGTGTGTGAGAGAGTTTGTGTGTATGCTTGCCTGTGTGTTGGTTTGTATGGGTGTGTTTTCTGTGTGGTGTACGTCAATGAGTGTGTATCTGTTTGTGCATCTGTGTCACTCTGCATCTGTGTGTCTGTGTGTTTGTGTGGTTGTGTCTGTGTGGGTGTGGGGTTTCTCTGAGGATGTGTGTGTGTCTGTGTGCAGCTGTATGTGTGCCTGCGTGTGTGTTTGTTTCTGTGAGTGTGTGTCCATAGATGCATGTATCTGTTTTTGACTCAATCTGTGTGTGTGTGTCTGTGTGTGCCTGTTTCTGTGAGTGTGTGTGTGTGCCTGTGTATGTGTGTGTTTGTGTATGCGTGTCTGTTTGTGAGCGTGTGTGTGTGTGCCTATGTGTCGGTGTGTGTCTGTGTATCTGTGTATGTGTGTTTGTGTGTGCCTGTCTGTCTGTGTTTGGATGTTGCTGTGAGCTGCTACCCTCCCTCTGTCCCTCCGAAACTGAATCCCTGATGATTATCACCCTCCACTCCCACGTGTCCAGTTGTATAGGGAGGCCAGCAGAGATTGACAGCAACAGAAAGCTCAGCCAGTCTCACAGCATCTGTGGACAAAAATGAATGGACCCTTCATCGGATACCGTATCTGGGGGATACTACATCACTGTAAGCACCATAGAGACTGCAGACTCACCTCACACTGATGCACACAGATAGATACACACTAATGCCGAGTCAAAGAGACACTCACTAATACACAGAAACACACAGGGACATGGAGTGCCTGTCAGTAGTTCTCTTGCTCCATGGTAGCCGTGTCAATATTTCAATTATTCTATCTGGTGTTTGCCAGTATTTAGGTCTGTCCTCAGGGCGTGTGTTAGTATTGCACTTGTTCACAATAGTGAGTGAGTCAGTATTTCTGTGTGGAATGTGACTGTAGGACAATTTCAATGTTTGCAGATACCAAACCTGGATGAATTAAAAATTTCGTGGAGATCAGCGTGGAACTCCAGCAGGACAGTGACACAATGGTGTAGGGTTCAGGTTTGTGGGAGATCAGAATCAATGTGAGATGCAGTGTGAGGTGATGCACCTTGGTAGGAATAACTCTGAAATCAAAAAAATACATGCTGTACCAGTATAAAGGGGTGTTGGAGCAGAGGGCACTGCGTGTATATGATCACAGATTATTGAAGATGTCAGGACAAGTGGGGAGAGCAGAAAATATTACAGATTGGTTTCAGTATCTGAGCTGTTTACAGAAGGAGGTGAAGGAGGGAGCCTCCACGCTCCCTTCCTGGGAGGTGGTGGTGATGATGTGTTGTGAGCCCACCCTTCTGCCCACCGAGACCTTGGGGATTCATTTGTACCAGCTCGACACAAAAGGGAGATGGCTTCAGGGCCACGGATTTTATGTTATGTCGGGGTGAACAGAACTGCCAGTGGGTTTAAAGTGAGAATTGCTCTTCACTGAGCATTGCTCGTTACTCGGTTGGTGGGACGTGGATGTTTCAGAATTTCCACACGAGGCGTCCTGGTTCTCTCTGGCTCCTATCAGAGTCCTCCCCACATGTCGGGTGGGGGTGATGGAATGTATCTCATGCACTACACATAAGCCACTCCCGACTTTGTCCGTTCTGTCCTATTTAAGGCTGTTTCTCCTGGAATGGGAGAAAGGGAGGGAGAAGGGTAGGAGTGGGTGGCGCTGCTGTTAGTGCTGGTGTAGGTGGGGAACATGGTGAGGTGTCCGGAGGGAGTCAATCCACACTGTTTTATCTATGCAGTGTTATTGGTGTGGGAGGTAAAGTTGAGGGAGAGAGGGAGAAAGGGAGACTGCTGGTAGTAGTGAGAGTGGTGGAGCATGAGCCTTGTTCAGGGGTCGGTGCTATCACAGATATGACAGATATGCAGTGAGTATGAGGAAGCAGAGAGAATACGGTGACCTTTGTCCTGACAGAACGGGGAAGGTTATTGGTGCTTGTCCTGTATTGCTGGACATTTCTTCAGACCGCAGAAACTCTACTGAATTGGGTGGTGAGTTCAGGCCAAGCTCGATGGGTCTGATAGTGTGGCCCACTCTAGGAAGAGAATGGTCATCCTCTGTACTAGCCCATCCACCAGGACTTCCGTGACTCTGTTGACAAACCGTTGTGTAATTGCCCGTTATCTGCCATGCACAGGGTAAACTGTGTAGGGCAGCTCCAACCGGAGAAAGCTGAACCGTGTGCCCTTTGGCCTTTTGAAGATGGCACCAGTGTCAGGGATCACGGAATATCTAGGGTCATGCGGACGTTCGTGAGTACCTCCAACCATGAAGGAAAATAGAGCTGGCATTGAATGAGAGGGATGCCATGGGGTGGGATAGGTAGTTAATGAGGTGAGTTCGTTGAGATATCAATAGGAAACTAGCTCAGTCTCATACAGACAATCCTTCTTTCATACTCAGTGAAAATGTCACTGTGATAAATTATTGTTAGATGCAGCCCAATGTGTCGAAGATTCTGCTGACCCTACTCACAGTTACAAAGCTGCCAAACAAATGCTCATCCTCAATACTCTCCATCATCTGAACTCACACCAGTATCTGATTCACCCATCATTCCTGGAAACACTGGCTCAAGTTGCAGGATACCGTTGAAATGGTAACACATCCTTCCTGGGAACACATCCTTCCATGACATTGTCTCTCAATCTCGCTCTCTCTGTCTATTACCCAAACTCCTCCCATTTTGTTGATTCTTAAACTGATTCGCCCGCCATCTCTACCTGGCTGTGATGTTCACTCCCACAGCATCCCTGTGTCAAGATACAATGGAGATATGGAGCTGTAAATGGATTGGAGCTGTGCATCATTTTACTTCCAGCATGGGCTGCAAGTTTCCCCACAGTGGGCAGTGATCTAACACAGTGTTACTGAGCAACGCACTGAGATGATGGACACAGTTCCACACTCTGGTCGCATATGTCATCTTGGTTTATAAATCAATGCACTGCTGTGGTCTGCATACTCTGGGTAAATTGTGGTTGCATTGCACATTACACCAACCCGGTCTGCACAGTGCTTCCTGCTGAACACATATCTCATTTGAGTTTATAGATCAATGCACTGCTACAGTATGCCCAATGTTCCGCTCTGGACTGATTGCAGGGTAGTGTTCAGCAGTACACTAGCCTGGTCTGCAAAGTGCACCGTGCTGAACAGATATCTCCTCTGGGTGTATGGTGTCTGGTCAGGTTCGTGAGGTGGATTGAGAATGTGATATAACTAATCCTTTCACTTGATATGGCAATGCCTTTATTTTTATTCTCATTCATGTGACTGGACCATCCAAATTCTGACTCCTCCGGCCAGTCCCATTCTTCAGTCTACCTCTATCATTTGGCAACATGTTGTTGATGAATAATTGTCCAGTTTTAATGTGAATAATTGTGCTGACTATTTCCCTCGCCTTTGGAATAGCTCACCCTGGAGCATCAGGATTAACCACGATAAACCTCAATAAGGTCACTCCTCAGAAACAACACTCCAGGGAATATAGCCCCAGCCCATTTTCTCATTTACTACTCTCCGTGTAGCTCGACATCACTCGCCACCACCACCCCACCCAACACTGACAATATACTTGGATTTTTTTTTGGCATGCTTTCTAGTTTAACAACATATTTCCTACAGCAGTGAGAACAAAATTAATGGCAGTACTACAGAACTGGCAGAACATAGCGTGTAGGCAAAAGTGAATATTGCAGATACGGGAGATTACAGTCGAGAGTGCGGTGCTTGTAAAGCACATCAAGTCAGGCAGCACCGAGGAGTAAGAGAATCAATGTTTCGGGCAAAAGCGCTATTCCTGATTAAGGACTTTTGCCCAAAACGTCGAATGTTCCTGCCCCTCCGATGCTGCCTGACACGTTCTGTTTTTCCAGGACCACACTCTTAACCCAGTGTAAATCCCAGATGGCCTCCTTCTTCAAAGACAGTAATTTCCGTTTCCACATGGTCGATGATGCCATCCAGAGCATCTCATCCACTTCCCATACCTCTGCCTTCAACAATCACCCCTCCAAACTCAACAGGTAAAAAACATCCTGTTCCTCACCTTCCATCCCGCCAAATTTCCAGAAACAATGCATTGTCCTCCCCCATCTGCGCCACCTACAAACAAGCCCCCACCACCAGGGATATATTTCCCTCCCCACCCCGATCTGCGTTCCATAAAGGACATTCCCGGCGTAACTCCTTTGTCAGGCTCACGCCACGCAACAACCCATCCGCCACTCTTGGCACCTTCCCCTGCCACCACAAGAATTAGAAAAGCTGCACCCTCACCTCCCCCTCACCTCCGTTCGAGACCCCATAGAATCCTTCCACATCCTTCGGAGTTTTACCTGCACTTCCACACACGTTGCCTACACTACCCATTACTCCTGATGTCTCCTCGACATTGGGGAGACCGGACGCCAATGTGTGGAACACTTCAGAGAACATCTCTGGGACACCCGCACCAACCAACCCCACCACCCCGTGGCTGAACACTTTAACACCCCCTTCCACTCCGCCATGGACATGCAGGTCCTGGGCCTCCTCCACCACCAAACCTTAAACACCCGACGCCTGGAGGAAGACTTAACTTTTGCCTTGGGATCCTGCAACCACATAGGATCAATGTGGATTTCACCAGTTTTGTCATTTACCCTCTCTCCAACTTATCCCAGTTTTCAACCTTCCAACTCAGCACCGCCCCATCCTACCTGTCCAACTTTCTTCCCATCTATCTGCCCTACCCTCCTCTCCCACATATCATCTCCAACCCTTCCTTCATCTACCTATCAAATTATTAGTTATCTTCCCCAACCCCATCCCCTTCTCATTTATCTCTCAGTTCGCTTGGGCCACAAGCCTCATTCCTGATGAAGGGCTTACACAAGAAATGTCAATGTTCCTCTGATGCTGCCTGACCTGCTGTGCTTTTCCAGCACCACTTTCTCGACTCTGACCTCTAGCATCTGCATCCTCACTTTCTCTCTTGCGTTAATGTATCCAGAAATTTCCCCAGCAGACATCCTATGCAGCGGCTCTGTTATTTTATCCCTTTCTCCTTTTTACACAGAGTGGGACATATACAGCCCCGCAGTGCTCTGGCAATACTACCACGTACAAGGAAAAAAAAATCTATAGTCCGGCCGTCAGTAACCTTCATCCATTCCATCGAGACCGAGTAAATATTCTCTTTTATTACGACATGAAATGTTATGTAAGGAAGGGGTGAACTGATCCTGTTTGTTCGGTGACTGTGATTAATGTTCATCTCCATCGACTCTAATTATCCCAGTGGAGAGTTTCCATCTTTTAATGATAAATGGGAATCGTTCAATGTGTTATGCCATAGTATGAACGGGAGCATCATCAACAGCACTAACAGGGATTAGGAGTTCCAGATGGAGAAGGGGAGGAGCGATCATATACTGAGAACATTAGTCTGGCATGTTCCAACAACGAACAGGGATTTATCCCATGATATTTCATCCCTTTCGCTATATTATGATTGGCTGTCATTATCATGGCGGATCTATTTTGCACTTCGCATTATTCAATATTTTTATTATCCTTTCCTGTCTATCGTTGGTGTCCCTGGTAAGTCGCACCGTCCAGCTAAGTTTTTTTTCTAGAAACCAGTTATGACTGCGTTACTGTTCTATCATATAGTCTTCACTTCTTGTGACTATTATTGTTCATGTTGAGACTCTGAATCCAGATATTGACCCCACAGACCACTACTAACTGCATCAGGGAACTTGTTCAATTACTTTCTCCTTCCTTGCTTCTGGCAGTGTTACTCATTGGTCTCTGTGTTGACCTACTCAGTTTCAGATGTGAACCATTGTCTCACTATCCTTGTTATTTAAATATTGGGAGTGTGGAGGTCATTGCCCACTATTATGTTTACAAACTCCATTTCCCTCCAGGGACTCCATCCCATACCCGGCCAATATCTTTTTTAAAATTCAATTGTTGGACTTGGGAATCCCTGGCTGGCCAACATTGACATCCAATTCCTATTTGCCCTTGAGCAGGTGGTGGTGAGCTGCCTTCTTGAATTGCTGCAATCCAATTGTTGTGGGTTGACCCATAATGCCGTTAGGGAGGGAATTCCAGGATTCTGACCCAACGACTGTGAAGGAACACTGGTATATTTCCAAGTCAGGGTGGTGAGTGGCTTGGAGGGGTACTTGCAGGTGGAGTTTGACACAGACGAATCACAACTTTGGTGATCCCTTTTGCCATGAGCTGATTCCTGACACCATGCCCTGACCATTATTAATTTTAATTACTCACCGCTCCAGAATGTACTTCACTGACTTAACCCATCTGCTGTTTGAACCTTGAGCCATGAAATACAGACTTAATGATGACAACAATATGCTGCTGACACTCTCGGGTTGAAACCTGCAGAAACAAATCTGATTTGGACTCAGACAAAAATCCCATCCAACTGACGTTCGTGAACACGCTGATCTATATCGCTTTAGTGTCTGGAAATATCTTTCTTTTAATATTCTCAAACACTTAAACTCATCTGTCCATGAAACATCCCTCAGTTTCTTTCTGTCGATTATCCAAATCCCTGACAGTTGTTCATATTTAACCAGATTTTCTTTCAGTGTATTTTCTCTCACGCAATGATTTTCACATTCAACCACCCCAAATGCACCCCCCCCACCACACGCATACACACGCACACACTCACATTTTAAACTGGTCTAATGGAGATAGAAATATTTCCTAGCTCTGTGTATTTGATATGTGTATCATTCTCATATGATAGTAAAAGTGTCCAATACTCCCCATGCAGGGCAGATAATCCAGTTTACTGGGCACTAGCATGGTCTGCACAGCTCTCCGTATTAGTCGTTCATCTTCTCCCAGTTTATGTTGCTTGAAGTGTTCTGTGAAGCCAATTTAGAATTTGGTTAAACAAACCATTTCAGCTGATCTAAAACACCTTTTTTCAATATTCTCATTCTTGTAATTTTGCTCTCTAAGAGTCAATCCTCCAGTGAGTCACATTACCCAGTCTTTTTCTCCTTATTTCCACAACATGCTTTCAGTTAAATAACTGTCTGTTTCTGTCTTTAATGTGAATCGTTCTGTCCCACTGTATCTTTCCCTGGCCTTGGTTTTTGGCTCCCTTGTGTATAGAGTGCTGACGTTGTGAAGTTCCAAAACAGTTAAATCGTGTGTCTTGTGCTTTTGTTCACTTCTCGGTGTGTCCCATGTGGTGTTCCATGTACAGGTATGGCTGTTGTTCACTTCCCGATGTGTTCTATGTGTTGCACCATGGACAGGGGTTTGTGCGTCGGCTTGTTCTTCACTTCCCGGTGTGTCCCTTGTGGTGTTCACTTCCCGATATGTCCCATGTGGTGTTCCATGTTCAGGAGTCAGGGTGTCTGTCGGGCTGTTGATCACTTCCCGGTGTGCTCCATGTCGGGGCTGGGGGTGTGTGCCTGGCTGCTGTTTACTTCTCGATGTGTCCCGTATGGTATTCCATTTTCCGGGGTTGGTGTGTGTATCGGGATGTTGTTCACTTCCCAGTGTGTACCATGTGGTGCTCCATGTTGGATAGGTTTCAGCTACTTTGACTCACGTCTTTGAAAGGTGGTCTGTGCCTGTCCACTGAACATCTGACGTCTGTATTTGTTCCTCTGAGTTGAGCGTATGGCTAGAAACATGAAGAATCCCGTTGAGCATTATTGTAAAGGGCCAGGTATCGAACATCTCTGACAATGCTGTCACTTTTTAAAAAAAGGTTATTATCTCATTTTCTTTGAAGAGAGATGTTAAATGCCGTACTGTCTACTGCAAAAAGCTGAAGTAAATAACTTAGGAGGCTTGTAGGGTTTTTTACATTAATAATGATAACAATAGCCAGCTCTCACAGACCAGGCTTTCCAGTTTTTCTGAGCTATGACAGTCACCAGGTGCTTGCAGTCGGAGATAGGTTGGATGCTTCAGTAAATGATCCCTCACTGCTATTCTCTCTGAAATTTGTCTATGCTGTGTCCTCCTGGATTGGAGAACTGCGTGCAAGACTGATTGACCTTGGATGTGCCTTTTTACCAAGGGATGAGTTTAAGGGATGTTAGTACATTGGAACAGTTCTTTAGTAGACGGTACTGTATCTATTATTCTGTTAAGATTCCCAGTAAAGTTATTATAAACTCCTCTTCTTTTTGTATGCATTTTTATTAGAGAGTTTAAATAAATTGTGTTTTGCCTAAAGTTACTTGGTTTGACCAGCAGCATCACATCTGGAACACCCATTTGACAACTGCATTTACTGTAAGGTAGTGGGACCGCACAGTGTCACAGTGGTTAGCACTGCGGACTCACAGCACCAGGGACGCGGATTCAATTCTCACGTATGACTGTGTGGAGTTTTCACATTCTAGCTGTGTCTGCATGGGTTTCCTCTGGGTGCTATGGCTTCCTCCCACAATCCAAAGATGTGCAGGTCAGGAGAATTGGCCATGAGAAATTTCCCATAGTGTTAGGTGCATTAGTCGGGGCAAATATGGTGTAGGGGAGTGGGGTTCGGTGGTTTGGTCTTCCGTGGGTCAGTGTGGACTTGTTAGGCCGTACGGCCTGTTTCCATACTGTTGAGAATCTAACATTCGACAAGGTTGGCGTCCAGGTGACCATCTTAAAGTATTTTAGCTCAGTCTGCTCTGTTCCACAGCAAACTGGGGACACTTGTCCGGTTCGAAATCGATAATCCTAAATTGCCTTCAGGATTAGAATCCCTACAGTGTGGAAGCAGGTCATTTGGCCCATCAACTCAACACCAACCCTCCGAAAAGTAAATTACCCAGATGCATTTCCCTCCCCATTACTATATTTACCCCTGACTTGTGCAACTAACCTACACATCGTTGAACAGTACGGGCAATTTAACATGGCCATTTCATCTAACCTGCATTTCTTTAGGCTGTAGGAAGAAAATGGCACACTGGAGAAAACCAACTCGGGGACGGGGAGAATGTGCACAGGGAGATTTTTGGGCTCAAAGGCAGCGTCTTTTGTTTGTTTTGTGTCTTTTGGTCTGGGTGTGGAATTCGGTTGGTTTGTACAGTGCTTTGTGTAGCAATGGCTATTTCTGTCTCAAAGACTTCTCTGGGTGTAGTAGAAGTGAAGTTTGAGATTTTACAAAAGGTGAGCAAGGCAAAGCTTTTAGAATTAGCATACAAGCTGGAGTTGCGGGTGTGTTTGTCTGTGAGAAAAGGAGAGAAAATTACAGCTGTAGCTTGGCATTTAAATTTTGTTGGAAACACATGAGAATCTTTGGAAATGGCTGTAATTCATTTGCAGATGAGGCAGCTTGAACACAAAAAGTAATTGAGACAGTTTGAAATATGATTAAAAGTAGAATTAAAAGAAAAGGAGAGGAAGAAACAAGAAAGAAAAAAAAACAAAAAGCGAGAGAGTTTCAACTTCAAATGTTCGCAATTTGAGAGGAAAGTCGACTTAGCAGGGTTAAGATGAAGGGAGACGGTAGGCTGGATGAGGAGGATAGTGAGGATGTGCAACTCTATGGTAGCCAAAGGCCTGATGAGGATCTGTTTAAATATGTCCAGGCATTGTCTACATTTGATGGGAAGGATGTAGAAGTATTTTCAATTTCATTTGAGAAAGTGGCTAAACGGATGCACTGACCAGTGACCATGTGGATTTAGTTGATCCAAACAAAGCTGGTTGATAGAAGGAGTGAGGTATTTGCATCCCTATCGGAGGAGGTATCTGGTCAGTATGAGGAGGTGAAGTAAGCCATCTGAAGTGTATATGATCTTGTGCCAGAAGCCTACTGACACTGTTTTAGAATCTGTAATTTTGTCCCTGGTTAAACGTACATTGAGTTGAAAGGATTAAACAAAGTAATTTTGAAAGGTGAGTCAGAGTATTATTAAACTGTGAGAGAGATTCTTACTTTGGCCGAGTTCAAAAACTCACTTCCTGCAGTCGTGAGAACTCGTGTGGAAGAATAGAGAGATAAAATGTCACGATTATAATCTGAAATGGTTAATGATTATTAGTTGGTCTATAAATCAATGTTTGGCTTCTGGGGGTGCTTGGGAAGAATATGCAATATCTTAAAATATATACCTGTGTGTAAGGTTTATTTGGCACACACCAGGAGTAGCAGGAAAAAGAGTTACAGCATTAAGAGGTACAGAAGCATGTAAATCATTTAAGCTGAGGCATGAGGAGATAATTCATTCAGAAGGACGATTGGAGAGATGAGAAGTGCTCAATAATGCAACGTGTGGTTGGAGTGTCCGATGGAACCATCAACAGAAATATTTAACAATTGGGATGGACGCCTTGAGCTTGATGTTGGCGTTACAACATTTCAGCCTTTACATTGCCCATAACGTGTCTCAGACATATATATATATATTGATCACAACGCCTGAACGTTTTTAGAGAAGTCTTTAGGGAGAAAACTTCCAGTCTGTTCAGATAGAGTTATCATTTTTGCCATTCAATGTGGAAGTTATACAAGTGACAGGACGAGAAAGCACACTTGCTGACAAGTTGTCGAGACTTGGATGAAGAAAAACAGAGGCATTCTGTGGCAGAAGTAAACTGACTGAAATAGAGTTTTGAATGTTTGCATGCTTAGTGTCAATGAAATATATACGTATTGTAACCTACTGAAACAGTAAGAACAGAGGGTTTAAAATGAGGCCATTTTTTATATCGATTTTTTCTTCAAACGGGGAGTTGTGACGATACTGTCATTTTAAAAAAGGTTATTTTCTCTTTTTTTTTTACGAAAATAGATCTTAAAGGAAGAGATGCCGAATTGTCGCCTGAAAACAGCTTAAGTACATAACTGAGAAGGCTTTTAGGTTTTATTAAACAGGTGGGAACAATGAAAGGACAGCGGCCAGCTCTCACAGACCTCGCTTTGATATCTCGTTTTGATTTAAGCTGCAGCATTCAGAAGCTGTTCGGTGTCACAGAAGGTTGGAAGTTTCAATACATGATACCTTGCTGCTATTCTCTCTGAAAACTCTCTTAAAGTTGCTTCCTCCTGGATTGGAAAACTGCACATAAGATTTTGTGTCGGAATTTACCCTTTTTCCCAACGGGTGTGTTTATGGAATATTCCTGTATTCGCTCAGTTAATTAGTAGAAGGCACCGTATCTGTTATTTGCATAGGTGTTCTTGTAGAGAAGCTATCACAAACTGTTCTTCTCTTTGATTGTGTTTTAACTACAGCGTTTGAATGGATTACATTTTGCTTAACGTTGAGTGGGTTGACCAGTTGCAACACATCTGGCACATACAGTTCACATCTACATTTAAAATAAGAAAAAGTTAAGGTCGAGGCTGCCTGCTTAAAATATTTTGACGGGGTCTGGACTGGTCTATAACACTTGTAGCTGAGGGGCTTCTGACTGTCCATTGCTATTGAAAAGTTAGTGGAGGGGCTGGGGATGGTTTGCTGGAGGTTGTGCTGTGAGTTGCCTCCGATTTTGGGAGAACTGAGGATTTGGTGACCCAATTCTGGATGGAGCATGGGGACTGCAGTTACTGCATCTTGGTATGTAACATGAACGACAAATGCAGCAGAGGCTGCAGAGAGGGGAAGCTCTGAAACCACGCAGTGTATGTATGTGGGGAAAGTGATCCGCGGTATCCACTCCGAGTTTTCCAGGAACAGCTTCCCAAGCTACACTTAATCCACGAGCAGATTGTGAGGGGTCCCTGACTGAACAAGGAGCTGGTCACAGAGCGGTGTCACCTCCTTCAACACAACCTGCAGCTTCACACCAGAAAGGGCCATGCTGCCAGTGGCTGTTGGGTCGCTGTTTCATTCAGCTTCTATGTTCTGGAACTGTCCAGGCAGGACTAGGTGACATATCATCATCTTCCAGTATGTCGCCATCAATATCAACATTCGGAAAAGTAGGATATATGTGATGGATGAGGTGAAGGTTTTCTCTCTCAGCAGAGAACTGCAGGGTTTATCCGTGTAAACTCCGTATAGCAGGATTCCCAATGATGTACATGACTCTGTGGGGTTCCCATGTTAATGAAGAGAGCTACAGGAATTGAAGGAACTCTCACCCCATTAATGTTACAGTGCGCCATGCACAGTACATCATGTTGGTGAATACTCACTGTACTGGCAGCAGCCACCGCTTCTTCATTCAGAAGCAGTCAGCCATTCCAATCGTCATTGGTCTTCATTCGGAAAGAAAGGATAGCCTCTTGACTAAAGGCTGTCACCTTGATACACGGCTCAAAACACCCACTTCTTCACCATTCCCCACTGCCAACCAACCACATCGAAATATCCTGTGTGTACTGAGATCAATAGGACCACTGGGAATGTCAGGGAGCAGACCATCAGGGAGATGGAGCCACACGTCCCATATCTGAATGGGTTAGAGTGAATCCCCCGGAACATATTGTATGACTATGCAGTGTAATCCCTCTCCATTTCAGTAACATACTGCCTTTCATTCTTCCTGAAAAAGCTGGCAGGTTATACATTCCGTTATATTCCACTGATAAAGTATTAATCAATTACTTTACCTGTACATATCAATTTGCAGACTCTCTCCACATTCTGTTGACAACTTAATGTCTTGCTTATCTTAGTGTCATCACCAAACTTAGTAGTAGTACATCTGTTATATCGTCCTGATCATTGACATCGATTGTAAAGAGTTGAGGACGCAGCACTGGTCACTGTGTGACTCCACTGGTTACGTTCTATTAAACTGATTAAGACTGATTTATCCGGAGTGCCTGCTTCCTGATAGAAAACCAGTCCTTCCACGTTCCTTTGGAGCACAGTCGAAGGGTTGAATAAGAACGAGGAACAATCCAGCCCCTCAAGCCTGTTCCGCCATTGAATACAATCATGGCTGATGTCATCGCCGGCTCAGTTTCATTTCCCTGCCTGCTCTCCATATCCATTCATTTACTCCATGTCCCAGCATCCCCTGCACACTAAGGCAATGAATTACACAGAGTCACAACCCATTGAGAGAAGTAAGTTCTCTTCAGCCCGTTTAAAATATGCTCGGCCTAATCCTCAAACTATGATCTCTTGTTCTAGTTTGCCCCACATGTGGAAATGTCCCCACCAAACCGACATTGTCAATCACCTTTAACATCCTCCAGACATCAATGAGATCTCCTCTCATTCTTCTAAACCCAGAGTGCATCGGCCTGAACTGCTCAAACTCGCTTCAAATGACAAATTCATCTCTGGAATCAATCTAATATCCTCGTTCTGAACTGCCTTCGTTGAACCAATGTCACTCCTGCAGTCAGGACAACAAACCCTGAACACAGTACGTCAGTTACCGTCTCACTAATACCTTGCAGAGTTGCAGTATTTCTTCCCTCCGTTTATACTCTATTCTTTTACAAGTAAATGATGAAATTGCACTTGCCTTTCGCATTCCCTGCTGTACCTGCATGTGAGTTTTCTGTGGGATGTACATGCGCACCCACATGCCTTTGCACGAAAGCACTCTGAAGTTGCTCTCCATTTCCATAACATGTTGGATTCCTCTGATCAAAATGTTTAATCCCATATTATCCATGTTAGCTTCCAGAGGTTGGCACATTCATCTAAACTTTTCATGTCCATTTGTAGTTTTTCTACATCTTCATTACATCAACCTACTTTTTCACTTGTGTTAGTATCAACTGAAAATGTGGCTGTCGTGTTTTCTCTCCTCTCATCCAAGTAATACAATGGATGGTAAATTGTCGGGTCATGTGGTCTGAACTCTATGGAACTCCAGAAGTTGCCAAACACTAACGAAACAACTATTCCATCTCACTGCTTTTTATTGGCTCACCAGCCCTCTATCCAGGTGAATAACCTTCTCCCAAACACATGTCCTCTTAGTTTACAGCTTAATATTTTGTGCAGCGTTTAATCAACGCCTTTTCAAAGTCCAGGTACTTTACTTTTCCAGGATCCCTATGGTCTACTTTGTTTGTAACATCTTTAAAAAATCGAGCCAACAAATTCTTTAAAGAATCATGCTGATTCTGATGTATTCAGGTTTTATTTTGTAAATCCTCAGTTGTTAGTTAATTAATTAGTAACGGATCCTCACAATTTCCCTTAATTCCCAAAAGTTTGCTCACAACCTTATAGTGACAAGTGAAGCTGATTATCCTAATTCCAAACTTTTTGTAATCTCTACGTTCCCTTTCCCATGTTCTTGTGTAACAGGCACAACGCTTTAAAAGATATGCTCCAATCGCTGTGTAATAGACATGAGTGTCTGAATGGAGTCACTCAGTTCCTGGTTTATACACTCAATGGGCTGAATGTCCCCATGGTATTCCTACATTATAGATTCGATGGCCGGAATGTCCTGATTTACAGATTCAAAATCTGCTTCTCCTCCTCCTGATAATACGCCAGAAGCCTGAGGGATTGTGAAATCTTTCTGTTGCTGTACAACATTTTGAGGGGCTGAACAGTCTCTTCATATTCCTTCTCAACAGGCTCGAGATACTGAACAATCACCTCCTGCATTCCTGAAATGGGATCGAAGGAGTGATTTGTCTCCTCCTGTTCAGATACAACCGACACATGGGTGAATTGCCTCCACTTTTCCATAACAAGTCTCAAATAATTGTATCTCCTTCTTTAGTTCTCGTGCTGAATGGCCTCCTGTTATTCTAGTGTACCAATCTCTTCCAGTTTCTGTGTTAGAGACTTGAGGAGGCTGAATGGGCTGATCCTGTTGCTTCATAATAGTTTACTGGTGCCACCTGGCCTACTCTGTGTGCAGTGTTATAGACTAGAAGGGCTTATTAGCCGTCTCCTGTAACTGTATATCAGGCTCCAGGGGCTGAATAACTTCGTCCTCTTCTGCTGTAAAAGCGTCGAAGGCCTGAATGTCATTCTGCTGTTCCTGTGTTACAGGCTGGATAAGTGGAATTGGCTGTGTAATTGGCTTCTGTTGTGGACTCTTTCCGGTGTTCTATGTAAAAATTAGGTCATCGTTCATGCTTGTAAACTCTAATGCGTATTGGATCAACCTGATAAACCTTTCCTTTTAAGTTAACCGCTTCATTGCAGGAATCAGTTGAAGGAAGCATCTCTGATCTGCTTCCAATATAGCAATATCATTTCTTCAGTGAGGAGACTAAATCTGTACATACTACTCCAGATGTGATCTGATTAAGATCCTGTACAGTATCAACAACACTTCACCAGCCTGCTGTAAGGTTCCCACCCAAGTTAGAGCAGTCTCAGCTGTCTGGGGGAAGGCATAGCATTGTTGAAAGATCATTGTCCTTCTCTACTCCACCAGCATAACGGGGGATCTGGTGAAAATGTCATAATAACACTTGAGAAGAATGAATGACGTGACGAGATTATCTCAACGTCCAAATAGGCTTCACCAAATATCTCACTGAATCCACCATTAATCTCTCCAGAGGCCACATCACTCACATTCCACAGAATCTAGTAAGGTGAAACTTGCAATACAAATGTTGGGTATGATATAAAAAAGGAAATTAGATATCCAGGTTTGTGGGTACGGCAGTAATGAACAGTTTCAAGCTACCTCTAAACTGTGGTAACCCACGTGGATAATAATGCTGGGAAAATGGATTTCATTAGCGTATTTGAGAAGGTTTCCTTTAACAGTATGTTGAGTACTGAGGTAGAGTGAGGCTGATTTGAAAATAATATCATGTGATCAGAAGAGCTAATTGAAAACCCGGCTGAAAAGGAGGTTTCGGGAATAGTATTTATAACATATTGAATTTTATATGACGTCTGAAAGCAAACCAGTTATTTTTGAAACTGTGGTTATAAACCTGAGTCGTGCAATTCACGAAAGTATGAGGCTAAAATTAGATTCAGTGAATTGGAGAAGTACACGAAAAAGATTTACTGGAAGACAGGCAATGGTTGTTGTTTAAATAAATACCTTAAAATGTACGATATGCACATGCCCACCACAGTTCAAACAGCAAAGGGGTAAGGTGACTTAACAATAGTTAACAAAATAAGTTAAAGATTGCATTAGATCAAAGGAAGCAGCTCCGGAAATTGTCAGATGTTGTTGTAAGCCATGGATTCAGAGACATTTGAGGACCAATGAACTGATAATGAAATAATAAAAAAAAATGCAAACTAAAAAGAAACATTAGGATGACCGAACGCTTCTCTCGATACTTGATGGGAAAGTGAAGGCAAGGACACGTGTAGAATGGGGAATATCCAAACACGATAGTTTCTTGCAGAGAACTTGGAAATTACAGAGAAACTAAACATGCCAATCTTATTAGAGGCAAGATTAACTGATGGGCAAATTCAGTTTGTGTGCTCTCCAGTGATTGCCAAAAATGAAATGAGATCGCAGTGAAGCTTAGAAAGTTCACACAGAAAGACGGACTGACACAGGGGCATGGAGAAGTGCTGCCAGGCAAGGTTAGGGAGAATCCCAAGATGTTGTCCACGTATATTAATCGGAACAGAATAACCAAGACACAACTAGGGCCCATTAGAGACCAAGGGAGCACTCTGTGTGCGAAGCTGGAGAACATTGATCGATTGTTACATGAGAGCTCCATATCTGTTTTACTTGGAGAAGGAGGATGCAGGGACAGAATTCAAGAAGATGGATTGGGAAGCTCTTGAACAGACTGATATAAGATGGGAGCAGGGATTGGAGGCCTTGGCTGGTATAAAATTGGACTGATTGCCAGGTCTGGATAAGTTGCATTACAGGCTGCTGTTAGAGACAAAGGAGAAAAGGCGCTGACTCAAAATTTTAAGTCAAATCTGGCCACAGGGAAGTTGGAGTTGCCAGATGACTGAAGAACAACGAATATGGTCCCACTTTACAGGAAGGATGGGGGAAATAGACTGACTGTTAACCAGTCAGTTTTAGATCCGTGCTAGGGCAATTACCTGGAGAAAATAAGAAAGGAGAAAATGTATCTCTATTTGCAGAGGCAAGGTTTGACCAGGGGGAGTCAGCATGACATCATAGGAGGGAAGTCATACCAAGTGAATGTTATTGTCTGTTTTCGAGCATGTTGCTCTTATAGTTTTTCAGGAAGACCTTTGACAGAACCCCATATGTGGAACTGATAAAAAAGAAGTCATGATATCAAGGGTAACTTAGTGAGTTACATCAAACATTATCTTATTCGCAGGAGACAGAGGATGGTGTAGGAAGGCTGTTTGTGTGAATGGAGACCAATGTCCCCTGATGTACCACAGGGATTAGTGCAGTGTTTCTTATTATTTGTGGTATTCATAAATGTGAATGTGTTAGCGGGGGTGGGGTGTGTGTGAGGGAGTGTGCTAATTAGGTTTGTATTTGACACAAATATTGGCCTGGTGGTTGGCAGTGAGGAGGAAGGCCTTATGTTACAGGAAGATACAGATGGAATGGTCAGATAGTCAGATTGAATGTAACCCCGATAAACATGTGGTAATACACTTTGGAAGAAGGAACCAAAAATGGGGGCATAAAATGAATGGCAACACACTAACAAGCTGAGAGGGTGTTCCTCCACAGATTCCTGAATGTGACAGCACAGGGTAATAGGTTAGGGGAAAAAATGAGGACTGCAGATGTTTGAGATCAGAATCAAGAAGTGTAGTTCTTGTAAAGTACAGTCTGTCAAACAGCATGCAAGGAGCAGGAGAGTCGATGTTTTGATCATAAGCTTTTTATCAGGATTGGTGGCCACATTCCTGATGAAAAGCATATTCTCAAAAAGTCGAGTTTCCTGCTTCTCGCATGTTGGCTGATCTGCTGTGCTTTTCCAGCAATATACTTTTTGACTGAGGTTAATACATTAGTTAATAAGGCAAAGAGACCGGTAGGCAGAGCCTTCATTCACCGACGTATAGATTGTCAGAGCTATACACGTCTATGGTTAGCCCATGTTGGAACACTGTGCGTAGTTCTGGGAGCCATATTGCAGGAAGGATGTGATTGTAGTGGAGGGGTGCAGAGGAGATTCACCGGGATGGTCCCTGGGATGGAGCATATCAACTATGGAGAGAGGCTGGATAAGCTCGGGTTGTTTACTTTGGAGAGCTGAGGGAGAGGTGATTCACAAGGATAAGATTACGAGGGGGATTTCCAGAAAGATTTTTGCTGAAGTCCCAAACCAAGTGTAGGCAAAATCAAATCTTATGGGATTGTGGCAAATATGTGGACATGGTTACAGAATGGGACAGCTGGCAGGAAAGAGTGAGTAAAAGTTTTTGATTTTGATTTCATGACCAGGTATATTTTCCAGGATAAATACAATAAAATTCAGTGAAATGCTTTCACTTGTTGCCACAAAGTGATGCCATTTTGAATAATTGAAGACAATGGAATAAACAGAGAATACAGCCTGAAGAGAGTTTATGGGTTGTGAGACAGCACCTCATCATCGACCACCCCTGCCACCTTACCCTTCATGACAGCTGCATCCCCATCTACACCAGACCCAAGCAACATTGAAGTTTCTTATCGTCAGGCACCATCTTTGCCACTGGGCAGATACTCCTCCATCACCAGCTCATTATCTCCTCTGCCAGGCCATTCGAATGTCAGAGACATGTCTCTTACTGCTGGGCCCACCTCATTGATGTTACCATCATGGCCTTCCACTATCCCCTTCACCACAATCAGTGCAAGACCCAATCAACAACATGTCTCCAATCTTCAGGCATCACCTTTTGCTTCTGGGCCCTATCTCACTCACGTTGACTCTGCTGATGTTGCAGCTGCCAATTCCAGGTCATGTGCTTGCTCCAGAAAAGTAAGTAAGGACTCACTCTCCTCCGCACTGGGCTCAGCTTGAGTTCCAAACGCTGGGTCAAGCTTTAGGTCAGTAAATTACAAAAAGAAAAGTGGAGGAGAAAATAAGAAAAAGAAAGCAGGTCAGCAACGGAGCACTTGGACTGGAAAAAACAGGAATAAAAGGATCCTTTTATTGGAGATGAAGGCTCGTGGAGTATCTCAGGATTATGCCCTTGTGTCTCAGCTATTCGTAAACACCTCAAACATTTGGTTGAGGGAATCAATTGCAATATATCTCAGTCTGCTGCAGGAGAAATGCATTGAGGAGATTCTCGGCCATGGTGAGAACGTGGGAGGCTCGCTGTGTTGAATGATCTACTCCTTTCCCAATGTTTCTGTGTCGTCTGTGGATAAGCACTGTCAATGTTGCCACAAGCTCTCAGATGTTAGGCAGGAGGTCTCTGCAGTGTTGAGAGGTCTGTATTTCCCTTTTCTAATGCAGAAGCTGATGCCGGGTGTTCTGACCAGCTTTATCCTTTAAGACTTCGGAGCCATTTGATACAATTGAGTGTCTTTTTTGGCCATTTCAGAGACCATTGAAGAGTATATCACATGACTGTGTGTCTGTAGTCACTTTTAGGCCAGACCAGGAATACACGGGAGATTCACTTCCTGAAAGTACATTGGGGAAGCAAATTGGTGTTTATAATTGACATTGGTTCAAGGTCATTATTACTGACTCAAGATTTTAGATCTCGATATTTTGTTAATTGTTATTAACTTCCACCAGCTGCCAGAGCATTAGCCTGGTCTGGATTAGAAATCCAGTGACATTTCCATCTCCACATAGTAATCTGTCGCAAACCACACTGAGCAGTTTATTTCTGTGCTGCTTGACAACTCTGTCAAAAAGAACTCCCAACAATTTGACTGTCATTATGGAATTGAGGAAGTGATGTTGGTCATACTGTAATTATTCTCCTCTTAAGGGGCTTGTCATAGTTGAGTAATTTTCCACATTGCCATATGATGTCAGAGTTGGAAGTGGAATGAAACAGCTTCCCCAGGGACACGGCTTGTTGTACATTGCCTTTGTCACATCTACTGTGTTCATATGTTGCTTCATGTCACAGAGAGCGAATTAGATTGTTTGAAAACTGCCATCTGTAATTCTATGGGCATCCTGACGAGGTGAGGTGGATCATTGACTCAATACTTCTTGCTGAGTATGGCGCAGATAACTACATGCTTGTCTTTTGCACTGATGTGCAGGGCTGTTCCCTTATTAAGGAGGGGGACATGTGTTGAGTCCTCTCCTGCAGTGAGTTGTTTGATCCATTAACGACTTGATCTGGCAGGTCTGCAGAGCTTTGAACTGATCTGTTGGTCTTGCAATCATTCCGCCCTACCTATCAGATTGTAGTTCTGCTGTTTGGAAAGTAAACTGTCAAGTGTAGTAGCTTTATGGTTTGCCATCAGTTTTAGGTACACAAAGTTCTGCCCTGGCATGTTCACCACACTCGTTCCTGAAGCATAGATTCGCTTATTGTTAAATGTAGACTGAGGGATAATCCCAGGCAAAAAGTTACAGATTATGGTTGAATATAATTTTGCTTCTGTTGGTGTTGTGGTCTACGACATCATATGGAACACGCAGTTTGAGCTGCAATATCTCCAATACAGTTCTGCCCCCAGTTCTCACCAAGTCCCACTCACCGATCAGTCATGTACTCAGTGGCCTACTCTGGTTTCTGATGTGGCACACTTCCAATTTTATATTCTCATTCGACTGAGGGTCTCTCCATCGTGTCACGCTTCCAATTTGTCTCATTGCCCATCACCCTTTAACATAATCATCTGAATCATTTCCTTTCCAGTATGTGCTACCTTCTGTGTTTAGAGTGAATGCGTGTCCCTCTGTTTCTCTCTCTGACTAACAGTAAGAAGTCCATAGTTTCAGTGATGCCAGCTTTGCGTCATTTCAGAGACACGGAAATTGTGCATCTTGTGTTATCTTTCACTTCCCGGTATATGCTGCTCCAGGTTGAACAGGGCGTTTGAGCCACGTTGACACATGTCTTTGAAACGTGGTGAAAAGCAGAAATTGCCAGAGAAATTAAGCAGGTCTGGCAGCTTCAGTGGAGTGAAAGCAGACTTAATCATTTGGGTGCAGTGACCATTCTTCAAGGCTCACAGGTTTTTTTGTGTTTTCGTTTCAGATTTCAAATATCCAGAATTATTTGTTTAATTGAAAATGTGCTTTTTTTTCATTTCTGGAGAAACACAGCAGATCTGGCAGCATCTGCGGAGAGAGAGAAACACAGTTAGCATTTCAAGTCCAGTGTGACTCCTCTTCAGAACAGGAAAGGATTGGAAAATGGGCTTTTAACTCCCTTGACCGAGGTAGAGGAGGGGTGACGGGAAACAAGATGGTGTGGAGGAGCAATGCCATTGACAAATTGACTTTTATTTCTGGTAAAACAGAATCAAATGTAAAATGAGTATTAATTAGATTGTGAAGGGGGTGGGAATGGGTTCCTTAATTAAGTGCAAGAAAAACGATTCACAAACAGGGCAAATTCATTGGGAGACCAGGAGAAAGAATGTGTGAAAAATGGAGAACAGCCATAATGCGGTCTGGCTGTGGAAGTATGGAATTGAATAAAAAAAAACTACTTCAGGATAGAACGTACCAAGGTCTAAAGTGAGGTGTTACTCGAGGTTGAGTTGTGCTTCATTGGAGCATTACAGCAGCTCAGGACTGAAATGTTAGCATGACAGGAAGGTACTTTATTGAAATGGGAAACAATGAGAAGGTCAGGGTTATTCCCACAGACAGAGTGGGAGTTTTCCTCAAAACAGTTTCTGTTTGATCTCCCCAATGTAATGGAGACTGCATTGTGAGCAGCAATGACAGGAGACTGGATTGAAAGAGTACAAATGAAATGCTGCTTCATCTAGAAGGTGTGTATTGGGTTGTTATGAAATAACGAATGTGTCCGCGATCTTTTCAAATGTCCAGATTTACTTCTTCTTATATGGAGACCACCTAGCTCCACAGCTTGGAGAGAGGAAGTACTATAGGTGCGGGAGGCCAGAGTTAATAAACTTGGAGCTGGATAAACACAGCAGACCAGACAGAATCAGAGGAGCAGCAAAGGCACTATTTTGATCTTGGACCTTTCGTCAGGTTTGATGAGGAGCAGGAGAGCTCAGAAATGGAGTGATGGGATATGGAAGGGTGGCGGGTAGGTATGGTGGTGGTAGGCACATGAAGGTATAAGGTTACAGTGATTGTTCAGTGGGAAGGCTGGAGCAGATACAGGTGTGTCTGGTCAGGGAAAAGGGACATGGGATAAGGCTCTGGGTGGAGGGCTTTTGAAGCGGCTTCAGTCAATATTGAGGCCATTGGGCTATCAGCTTCAAAGGTAAACTCTCAGCTGGTGTTCCTCTGACAGAAGACAGGCTAAGGATGAGCATGTCGCCGGGCGAGTGGGGGTGGAAATTAAAATGAATGGTAACTGGAAAGTCGGGTTGTTTGTTTCTTGCAGAACACTAATACTCCACACAAAGCCTGATCCTGGCCCACCGAGCTCGTCTCCAACTCCCAACCTGGTCTCCTCTATGTTGTGGAGACGAAAGGGAGACTCAGGGACATGTTCATGGAGCATCTGCTCTCTGCACCCTTTAACAAACTCATCCTTCCAGTTGCCATCTATTACAATCACTCCCCTCCCCTTGCTCATCCGACAACATGTCCATCTTTGGCCTCCTCCACTTTCAGAGTGAAGCCAAACAGAAACTGGGGAACACACCTTGATATTTCAGCTGGAGACCTTACAGCTCAATGGTCTCAATATTGACTTCACTGGCTTCAAACTTTCTCTACCCACAGCCTTACCCCAAGACCCCTTCCCTGACCTGACCAAAGCTGTCCATCTTCCCATTCGTGTGTCTGTTGCACCCTTCCCACTGACCAATCACAATAATTCCCTGCCTGCATCCCCTATCGCCATTCCACCTACCTTTCCACCAGCCCCACGCCCCTCCCTCTATTTACTACCAGGCTCCCCTTTCCCACCCCAACCCTGATGAAGTCTTTCAACCTGAAACGCTGACTTTCCTCTTCCTAGGATGCTGTCTCACTTGCTTTGCTTTTTCAGCTTCATATGTATTGGCTACATAGTTGCACGTTGAGACCTTATCAGCAACAGATTTTATTGTGCTTTTTATGCATTCCTTGTTGTCTGTTTACTGACAAGCTTATCTCAACATTCTCACTGCAGGATATAGGAAACAGTCTTTTTGTCACTAATTCTCCTGAAAGTTTCGAACTGATTTCCTTTGTTTTAACCGTACTTTCAGCTTTGATGTTCGCAATGGCATTGTAAACGTAACTCTTGTTATGCTGTAGCTTAATCACACCTTTTCCAATATACTTCACAACTTCCTTGTTCTTATACTCCACACATCTATTCATAAATCCAAAGATCCAATAAGTCCTTCTATAATTTCCTGTTTTCTCTGTCCCTCTCTCCTTAAATGGGGAGGTTACATTTACCAGTCCTCCATCACTCCAAAGTTTCCTGTAAGATCACCAGCAATGCCTCCACAATTACCTTCGATATCTCTTAAGAACTACGAGCTGTTGTCCAACTGGTCTCGCTGATTGAGTCAACTTCACCTTCCCGAGCACCTTCTCCTTACTGAGGTCAGTATACTCACCTCTATACCCTGACTGTCATGAAGTTCTGGCATTTTGCTGGTGTCTTCCACCGTGAAAACTGATGTAAAGTATCTATTCAATTCCTCTGCCATTCCACTGCTTCCCATAACTACTCAAGCCTCATTTTCCTACAGTCCTTTGTTTATTTTTTACTCCCTGTCGACCTTATTATATGTCCAAAAATCGCTTTCCATGTTCTTTTACACGATTAAGAAGCGTAATATCATATTTCACCCTCTCCTCCCATTTGCTGTTATTAGTTATCCGTGCTGGAATTTGTCGATTTCATAATCCTTTGGATTCCCAATAATCTTCACCACATTGTGTGTATTTTCTTTTATTTTATGCTTTCCCTGAATTCGTTATCACTCACGGCTGACTTGTCTTCTGCTGAATATTGTTCTTCTTACTTGGGATGAGTTTCTGATGTGCTGAGGAATTATCTCCAGATACCTTTGCCATTGCTGCTTCACCATCTTCCCGTGCTCAGCTTCCCTTCCAACTAACTCTGGCCAACTGCTCCCTCGTTTCTTGTAGTTACATTACTCTTATATTTAAGACATCACATTCAAAAGTGAGCAATAGATGTAAACAGAAGGAGAGAAGTCTGAGGCATGGGACAGAAAGAACGATTGGACGAATTATTAATTAGATTAAAAGAAAAATCGAGAGACAGAGAGAGAGAATATAGATATGGAGGTATAAAAATAGAGAAGTCTACATGACTGATAGATATAGATGTACATTTGTATTTGGTTTGACAATTCCTGTGTGTTGTGGTCCTTTGTACAATGTATGTGCAACAGATTAATATGTTAAAATGTGCGTCTGATGCCAGAACTTTTATCTCCATCAATATGACAGGCAACAGATGTTGACAGAACCAGCAGGCCAATGTATATGTTTCCCGGTAGAGAATTGATTAACTGAAATGATTTGGAACTCAAGAAGCAGGAATTTATAACATACATCCTGATAAGAATTAGAGATTAGGTCTGGGAACGCAAGGAAGAGGCAAAAGGCAGAGCGTACGTTGAAAGAAGGGGAACATAACATCTCAGCTGAAGACTAAATAACATATTAACGTTTTATAAATTTTGTACATCACATGCATCATTTTTGTTAAATATGTCTCTCTTGTTCATTCTGAATATGGTGCACACGTATGAACAGTCTTATGTATCTGCACGCATGCATGCACACACACACACATCCACACTATAACACACAGACACACCCACATACACCCTCACACACAGAGACACACGCACAGACACCCACACACACAGACGCGCACTCACACACAGCGACACACATGCAAACACCCACACACACTCTCACACATAGAGACACGCAAACACGCACTCACACACACAGATACACACACTCATTCATGCACAGACACACACAGACACACAGACACACACACACACACACACACACACACACACACACTGATCAATCATTGTTCGGCCATTCCATTTCAAATTATCCTGTTTTATTTACACTGTCATTTGCAATTCCTTCTTCCGAATATATTCTGTTTCTTTCTCTACATTTGATTTTATTCTGTCTGTCAAGAAGACATTGGGGACTTGGGGTATGTAACTTTACTCCTCATCAGTCTCCAGAGTCACTGTCTTCTATTCCTTTCTGTTTCTTAGCCCATGGAAAATACATACTGTGTCTGACCCTTGATCCCGATAAAAAGGTCACTTTTGTTTTAGATTATATACAGTATGGAAACAGGCCCTTCGGCCCAACAAGTCCACATCGACCCTCCGAAGAGTAACCCACCCAGACCCATTCCCCTACCCTCTATTCACCCCTGACACTATGTGCAATTTAGTATGGCCAATTCACCTAACCTGTATATTTTTGGATTGTGGGAGGAAACAGTAGCACCCAGAGCAAACCCACGCAGACACGGCGACAATGTGCAAACGCCACACAGACAGTTGCCCAATGCTGTTCAGCAAACAAAACATGTACTTTTGTGCAAAGGCTACAACAAATATAAAAAAGAAAAGGCATACAAATTGTGCAATAAGATGTTTCCACCTTTGCAAACAAATTATTGAATTACATTGTGTAAACGATAATTAACTGATAAAAGTTATGAGAGTATAATCCAGCAAAATACGTAGCACAGCGAGAGAATAACAAGCGATTACATTTAAACTTGAGGGTTATGGACGAACAATTATTATGTCCAGAAAAAAAGATGATGATTTTGTGAGAAATGGGATTTTCCCCATGATATGTAAATCCCAATAGTTCACATTTCAGTGTGGAGACCCCATGATGGTTGAGAGGGAGCTCCAGGCTCTGAATGAATTCTCACCGTCTCAATGTGCAGTTGGTGTGTGTCTCTGCACTGTTCATAAATCTATCAGCAGCTTTAGTGCATTAATCCTGAAATAGTTCGCTATTTCCACCAGCTTCTGACCTCTATAGGAGTACAATAATGTCTTCTCGGAGACAGAAGGCATTTCCTGGAGACTTGACACAAACCATTCACTTTTCCCTCTCACGTTCAGCAAACTAAGTTAAAGTGACACATGTGTACCACGAGCAAAGGAACCAGGAGGAACAACATAGAGCAGTCTATCTGTGTAGACTCTGCTTCACTCTTTGTCATGTTGGGGCATCAAAGACATCTTCCTATTTCTGTACACGTGGTTTGATAGGCTGAATGGCCACCTCCTGGTCATCTGGAAGCTGCTCAAGATCCTGACTTGGCGACTCCGGTTCCTGTTTAACATCTCGATGTGCTGGCTACACTCCTTCCCTCCTTATGTAATAGGCAGGAGGGTCTGAATGGGCTATCCCTATTCTTCTCCAATAGTTTCACTGGATTGAATAGCGTCCTTGTATTCTGTTGAAACCACGTTTCGGGCAGAAGCTTATGCTCAGAAACGGCGATTCTCCTGCTCCTCGGATGCTGCCTGACCTGCTGTGCTTTTACAGCGCTACACTCTCGAGTCTTCAGTCACTGAATGATCTCTTCTGTTTCTGTGTTATCGGAATAAATGAACTCCAAATGCTGTGTCTTGCCGTTTTGGAGGAACTGAATGGAACATAGGGACGTAAGGCTGAGGAGTAGGAGTGTGTCATTAGGCACTTTAAGCCCTGTCAACTAGGCAGTAAGGTCGTGGCTAATCTGCATGTGTTCTCAGCCTCACTTCCATATCTGTAGTGCATTGTCCTTTACTGTCCAATATCTAAATGCTTTGACTAAATGCAAACACACAGGCACCACAAACCTCTGGGGAAGAGCATTCCCACTCAAACAACCCTTTGTGAAATTCTCCTCATCCATGTTCAGACTGGGGTTGGACGGACCACTGTTTCATTTTCTAGTCCCGTTCCTACATTGATCATGATGAATTTTAAATGTAACCCGGTTGGTGATATGACCAATGATATAGGTCTCAGACTAGGTCTGGTTCTTTGCTGGGGACAAGTCAGCTGTATATCTTACATTTGCAACAATAATAAAGTTACTCAAAGCTAAGATGGAAAAAAAAGTGCAAACAGTTTGGATAAATATGTGCATTGATATTTATCTTTGAACGCATACTGAGATGCAGTCTGTGCATACACACAGACACACACACTAAGACATACACAGTGTCTCACACACGCAAGTGCACACACACACACACACATAAACATGCCTAAATATAAGCAGGAAAAAAAGCTGCAAAATATCAGCTTGAAAGGGCTTTGTCCAAACAATAGTTAAACTCAAGACAAAAGTAAAATAATTAAATGTTATTCTGCCTCTGAGGTTGTTCTGCTCACACAAGCAGGATTTATTCGTGGAACAGTGAGATTTGGCTGAATTACCTTTGATTTTAGGCAATAGGGAGATGCCAATGATTCCTCAACAGTTATCCTACATGAATGATAAAGATGACTGAATGTTTTTCACCTCTCATACATTGTTGCGAGAAGGAACAAGGAAAGATAGGGAGCAATAAGCAGTGGTTTCTCCAACATGTTGCATTTTCTCCATCTCGGAGCAGAAATATACAATAATGTTATCTGGAGACCAAAGTAAACCACGTGATGCCTGCTTGAACATTCTCGGAACTGTATGACTCTGTCCCTGTTCTCTGCTCCATGTAAGAGTTTTAATGAAGATACATTTGTATGTGTCCTCATATTTTTGTCCAATAAAATCATGTCTTCATAGTATTTGCTTTCTTATACTATGAAAAGCGTATATAACATATACACGTTGTTTTCTTAAATTTGAATCCTCATTTCTAGACTCCCATACCAGAGAAAATGTCAATAGGCCAAGCATCAGATACACTCTCCTCAATATCTTATACAGTTCAATACGAACGCCTCTCATTCTCAACCCTGAAGTGCTCTCGCCTTTTAGAGATTTATAACATCATGAGGAGAAAAGAAATGGTGAAGATCCAAGAACATTTTCCTACCTTAGGGCAGTCCAAAACTAGAGCATATAGATTGAAGGTGAGGGGAGAAAGATTTAAAAGGGACAAAAGTGGTTACTTTTCACAGTGTATAGAATTAACTGTCAGAGGAAATGTTGGAGGCTGGGACAGCTACAGCATTTAAAGCCATTTGAATGAAGCCATTTGAATGAACACGAAGTTTTTATGGGATTTGGGCCAAGTGCTGGCAAATGGAACTTGATTAATTTAGGACATCTGGTCGGCATGGACATGATGCAGCGAAGGGTCTGTTTCCATGCTGTATGACAGAATAAGGCCTTCTTTCCAGGAGCAAGTGCAGTGAAACATCTTGGCAAAGCTTCTAAAGCTATTGAGTGCATTTATTTTTCAGTTTATGGAATCATCACTGCCCACAGTACATCAGATGTTAACTCAGAAATCCCCTGTACAGATGCAGTAAAATATCCTGACAGCCTTTTCATAAAGTAATCATTCCAAATACCTTCCTAATTACTTGCTGCATATGCATACTAACCCCGTGTGATGTATGTACCCGGGTGAACAAATGCCTTTGTACAACTGAGTATTGTGCTCCCTCTTCTTTTAATAGTTTACTGTTGTTTTACCCTTCTGCCACAGCACAAACTTCGGTCGTCATGTTATCCTGTTTCTGCTGAAGGTTTGCACACTAACCTTCCCTGTCTATATCACATTGCAGACTCTCTACATCCACTTGACAACTTATCGAATCTTAGTGGTTGAGCCAATTGAGTTCCATCCAATCAGTTCCCACATGCAATTCATTGACAGAATCTAAATATCTTTTGATGTTGCACTGATCTCTGAGGCACTTCACCAAGTTAAAGATTCCCAACCTGAAAATACACATTTCTCCCGACTGTCTATTTCCTGATAGTTACCCAGGAATCCCCTGTTCCTGTGTAGCAATCTAGAAAGTGTGTGTGACGTCCTCTTGCGCTGCGTAATGTACTGAAATGGCTGAAGAGCTTCATTCTATTGCTTTATAATTACTTAGAGGGGCAGATCGATCCTGTATGGCTGAATGCGATCTTCCTCACCTTCTGTAACAGAATGGCGGGGTTGAGTGAGTGAACGACACATGAAGCAAGAGCAGCAGGTGGCCATTCAGCCCCTCGAGCCTGCTGCACAATTCAGAATGCTCATTGTTGATGTGATGGTAACTAAGCATCCTTTTCCTGTCTGTTCCCAATAAACATTGATTCTCTTGTTCATCAAAGATCTATATAACTCCGCCTTGAGTGTTTTCATTAACCCAGTCTTCACTGCTCCTTGTGCATGAGAAGACTACAGGCCACACAATCCTAAAGAGAAAGGAACATCCCTTTCTCAGTCTGAAATAGGAATGCCCTTATTCTCAAAATAAGTTCCCCTCAAACCAATCATTATTCTTTAGACACAACGGTTAGGAACAGATATAGACCATTCAGCCCCTCAAACCTCCCCAAATTTCCATTAACCCTCGGCAATCAAATAGTGACCAGATTAAGCTCCAGTGAAGTTAAAGGAATTCCAGGTACAATATTTTCACAAGAGCTCAAGAAATTAGAACAGCAAACATTGAACAGTACAGCACAGTAAGAGCCCTTCAGCCATCAATGGTATGGCGACCTTTTATCCTATTCTAAGATAAAACTAAACTGCACACCCTTCATCCTATTATCATCTATGTGCCTATCCAAGAGTTACTTGAATGTCCCTAATGTAGCTAATTCTACGACCACTACTGGCAGTGCATTCCACGCACCTATCACTACCTGTGTAAATAACCTGCCTCTGACATCTGCCCAAAACCCCTCTCCAATCACATTAAAATTATGTTTTCCTTGTGTTAGCCATTTCTACCCTATGAAAATGACTCTACTAATCCATTCTATCTGTGCCTCTCATCAGCTTGCACACCTCTATCAAGGTACCGTTCATCCTTATTTACTCTAATGAGAAAAGCTAAAGCTGCCTCAAACCTTCTTCATAAGACATGCCCTACAGGGCAGGCAACATTCTGGGAACTCCCGTCTGCACCCTCTCTAAAACTTCCACATCCTTCCTTTAATGGGGCGAACAGAACTCAACGCAATATTTCAAGTGTAGTCTAATCAGGACTCTGGAGCTGCAGCATAACCTCGCAGCTCTTAACTCAATCCCCCAGCTTATGAAAGCCAACACATCATACACATTCTTAACAGCCCTATCACCTTGAGGGCTTTGGCAACTTTGAGGAATCTACAGACGTGGACCCCAAGATCCCTTTGTTCCTCCACACTGCCAAGAAGCCTACCTTTAACCCTGTAATCTGCATTCAAATTCAACCTTTGAAAGCCACTCTCTTCTGAAAATGGGAAAATAGAGCGGACCTGCTGCCCTTTTCCAGCAACACATTTTCAGCACACATAGAAAAATATCGATACACAGATGCACATGCACACACAGATACCCAGTCATCAATACAGACGCACTACACCCACGGCCACACTGACGTTTATATAGACATCGGGAATCTGCCAGTGTTTACTTTTCACGTAGTGACTTTCTCAATATTTCACTCACTCTGTGTGGCTTGTGTCAATCTTTCTGCTGTTCCATAGATAATTCTCTGCATTCTCTCTATAAATTCCACCTCTTTCCTTTAATGAGGTGACCAGAACACGGTATTGCAAGTGTGGTGTTATGACACGGTGATGAACCCTTCTGCTAATGAAACCAAACACTCAAAAAAGCTCACCTCGCTCATAATCTGTTAAAGTCGAGTGACAGAGAGCCCGCAAATTGGATTACTACTTAACAGGAAATAATATCAATGTATTCCTTAATTCTAAAAGTGAGCATTGAACAACAACAGTTATTCCCAACTGTACGTTTTCCTTTTTCTGAACTGTTTGTTATCTTCCTCCACCTTTAACAATATACTCTTCCAATTAAAGAGAAACTGTATTAAAATTACATAAACCAGCCAGTGGCTGCAGTCTCCAATGCGCTCTTTCCTTCCACTGAATATCTCCCTGGGTCACGTTCTGTCTTTTAATGCAAGGATGTTTCGTTCAAAAAATGAATCTTACACAGTGAATGTTGTTCATGGCAGACTCCCACGATGGCAGTTTACTTTCTGTCTAACTTTCAAAATTCGCGCCTCTTTATTCCCTCAACATCAGCTCATCTCCTTGGTTTGATGTTGGCAAAACAATAAATTTAAAATCGAATGGGTTTAGTATAGTGGGACATTATTTAATCTTGATTGTCTAAATTCGAATAGTTGTTAAAAGAGCAACCAAAGCTCAACATATCGGTTTCACAGCCAGATGTCACATAGTTTCAGTACAGTAAACTCTGAAAATATTAGCTAATCATATGACAAGTACTTGCAAGCTCTCAATGCAGACCAGCATTCAACTTCATCGCAGTGGGTTAAACAGTGGGATTATAGAGCTGCTGCAAAACCTCACAGCTCTGAAACTGATCTCCCCGGCTGTGAAAGCCAACACATACGTCTTCTAAACAACAGCATCAACCTGAATGGCAACTTTGAGGATCTATAGACATGGACCCCAAGATCCTGCTGTTCCAGATTTATCTCGATCTGTCACTCATCAGCTCAGTTCTGTCAATGTCCTGTTGCAATCTACAACAGCCCTCACTACTAACCACCAACTCCACCAAAGTTCATGCCATCGGCAAACCTATGAACCCACCCTTCCAATTCGTTATCCAGCTCTCTTATAAAAAAAAATTACAAAGAGCAGAGATCCCAGAACAGATCACCAAGCTGGTCACCAAGCTCCAGGCTGCATCTGTTCCATCTACCACCACCTTCTGACTTCTGTGGGCCAGCCAATTCTGCATCCAGACAACCTGATCTCCCTGTAAGCCATCCCTCCTTAGTTTGGGAATGAGCTTACCGTGGAGAACTTTATCAAACGCCTTGTTGTAATCCATATATACTACATCCACTGCTCTAATTCATCAACGTGTTTTGTCACATCCTTAAGGAATTCAATAAGATCTATGAGGCATGAACTGCTCCTCGCAAAGCCATGCTGACTGTCTCTAATCATTTATAAGTTTCCAAGTATTCATAAATCCTGTCTCTCAAATCCTCTCCAATACTTTGCCCGTCACTGGTCTAAGACTGGTTAGCCAATAATTCCCAGGATTATCCCTATTCCCTTTCTTGAACCAGGGAATTACTTTTGCCAGCCTCCTGTCATCTGGCACGACTCCAGTGGACAGTGAGGATGCAAAGATCATCGCAAAATGCACAGCAATCTCTTCTCGGTTCCTATAGTATCCTAGGGCATATCCTGTTTGGCCAAATAAATTTATCTATCCGTGTGTTTCGCAAATTTTTCAACACATCCTCCTGTTCTAGCATATTCGCCTGTTTCATGCTGTCCTCAGAAACGTCAAGGTCCCTCTCATTAGTGAATACTGAAGCAAACATTCATTAAGAACCTCCGTTACCTCCTCTGACTCCTGGCACACGTTCCCTCCATTATACCTGAACAGCCCTACCCTCACTCTGGCCATCCTCTTGTTTCTCACATAAGTGTAGAACGTCTTAGGTTTTACCTTAATTCTACCCGCCAAGGCTTTATCATGCACACTTTTATCTCTCCTGCGTTCATTCTTCATTTCCACCCTGGTTACCTTGCAACCTTCTAGAGCACTGCCTAACCCTTGCCTCCTCAACCTTATCTAAGCTTCATCCTTCCTCTTGACTAGATGTTCTAAAGTGCCTGGCACAATGAAGATATGGAGCTGTAAATGGATGGGAGTTGTACATCCTGTCACTTCCAGCATGGGTTGCAAGTTTCCCGACAGTGTGCAGTGATCACACACAGTGTTACTGAGCAATGCACTGGGGTGGTGGACACAGCTCTACATGCTGGAAGGGTAACTGCTCCAGGTTTACAGAGTTATTAACTGCACAGCTCCCAGTGGACTGATGTGGTCTGCACAGTCTTTACAGATTGCTGGGTTCTATTGAGCACTACAATAGCCTCGTCTGCACAGTGCTTCACGCTGAATAGATATCTCATCTGGATTATGATGTCTGATTCTGTGAGGTGGAGTTGGTATCGGGCATAACTGACCATTTGAGCTGATCTGTCAGCATATTTATTTTATGTTCTTACTTTTGTTATTGGACCCGACAGCGTCTGACTCCTCCGGCTAATCCCATTTCTCTGAGAAGAGCCATGTTTATTCAACTTGCTGATCAAGTAATCATCCAAATATAACACGAATATCCGTCTTTCTGTACCTTAACCTGACCGTTGGTGCTAATATCCCTGAATCCCTGGGGACGTAATTATGAAGTTCAGAAACAACATGCAAAGTGCACGGCTCATGCTCTTCTATACATCACGGCTGTGGGTCCCATTTGGATCCTTAATGTATCACGAGCTGGCACTGTGAAGCTCAGAAACAATGAATGGTGCGTCTCCGGCTGTTCATTGCCTGGTGTGTCCCATGTAGTGCTCCATGGACAGGTGAGTGTGTGTTGGCTGTTGCTCACTTCCCGGTGTGTCCCATGCAGTGTTCCATGGTGGACAGGGGGTCCCAGCAGCTTTGAGACACGTCTTTGCACCTTGTCCTGTGCCTGTTCACTGAACATTTGTGTTTGTCCCTCTCAGCTGATCATGCGGTCAGTTACACGAGGAAGCCGCTCGAGTATTATTGTTAAGTACCAGGCATTGAACATGGAACTGAGGGGCTCCGAACTGACTCCTGTTATTGGAAATTTAGTGGAGGTGCTGGGAATGCTTTGCTGGAGGTTGTGCTGTGAGCTGCCTCAGACATTCAGGGAGACCTGAGGATTTGGTGACTCAACTGTCGATGGAGCATGGTGACGATAGTAACAGCATCTGGGTCTGTAACATGAACAACAAATGGAGCAGAGGCTGCAGAGAGGGGAAGCTCTGAAACCACGCAGTGCGTGTATCTGGGGAAAGGGAACTGCTGGATCCACCACGGGTTTTCCAGCAACAGCTTCCCAAGCTCCACCTAACCAAGGAGCAGAGTGTGAGGGGACCCTGACTGAACAAGGAGCTGGTCACAGAGCGGCGTTACCTCCTTCAACACGACCTGCAGTTTCACATCAGAGGGCGGACCGTGCTGCCAGTGGCTTTTTAGGTCAGAGTTTCATTCAGCTTCTATGTTCCGGAACTTTCCAGGCAGGAGTGTGTGACAGCTCCATCATCTCTCCGATCTTAACATCAGTGTCAACATTCAGTGACGGAGGATATATATGGTGGATGAGAGCAATAGGCCCGCTGGGAACATCAGGCAGCAGACGATCAGGGTGATGAAGAAACACTTGCCATGTCTGAACGACTCAGAGTGAGCCCTCCAGTACACACGGTGTTACTAAGTCCTGTAATCCCTCTGTAATTCAGTAACATACTGCCTGCCGTTTGTCCTGGAAGAAAATGACAGGTGATATATGACGTGACATCCCACCTGCCAAACTTTTATCCATTGATTAACTTGTCCATATCCATTTACAGACTCTACAACTTCCATTGATTATTTAATTTCCTGCTTATCTTAGTTCCATTGGCAAACTTAGTTACAGTACATTTGTTCCACTCCTCTAGATCATTGATATAGATGGTAAATAGCTGAGGACCCTGCACTGGTCACTGTGTGACCCTACTGGTCACATTCTTTCAAACTGATTAAATCTGATTTATCCGGAGTGCCTGCTTTCTGTCCGATAACCAGTCCTCCAACATTCCTGTGTAACACGTTCGAAAGGCTGAACAAGGACGAGGAACATCAGTCAGCAATCCAGCCGCTCCAGCCTGCTCCACAATTGAATACAATTATATATGATGTCAGCCTGCTCCACTATTGAATACATTCATATGTGATGTCAGCGCTCTCCACCATTGAATACAATCATGGCTCATGTCAGCCTGCTCCACCATTGACAACAATCATATCTGATGTCAGCCTGCTCCACTATTGAATACAATCATGGCTCATGTCAGCCTGCTCCACCATTGACAACAATCATATCTGATGTCAGCCTGCTCCACTATTGAATACAGTCACATCTGATGGCAGCCTGCTCCACCATTGAATACAATCATATCTAATGTCAGCCTGCTCCACTATTGAATACAATCATGGCTCATGTCAGCCTGCTCCACCATTGACAACAATCATATCTGATGTCAGCCTGCTCCACTATTGAATACAGTCACATCTGATGGCAGCCTGCTCCACCATTGAATACAATCATATCTAATGTCAGCCTGCTCCACTATTGAATACAGTCACATCTGATGTCAGCCTGATCCACCACTGAATACAATCATATCTAATATCAGCCTGGTCCACCATTGCATACAATCATGGCTGATATCAGCCTGCTCCACTATTGAATACAATCATATCTGATGTCAACGCTCTCCACCAATGAATACAATCACGGCTGATGTCAGCCTGCTCCACCATTGAATACAATTATATGTGATGTCAGCCTTCTCCACCATTGAATACAATTATATGTGATGTCAGCCTGCTCCACTATTGAATACATTCATAAGTGATGTCAGCCTACTTCACTTTTGAATACAATCACGGCTGATGTCAGCCTACTCCACAATTGAATACAATCATATCTGATGTCAGCCTGCTACATCATTGAATACAACCATGGCTGATGACAGCCTGCTCCACCATTGAATACAATCATGGTTGATGTCATCTCGGTCTCAGTCCCATTTTCCGGCCCACTCTCCATATACCTTCAGTTACTCAATATCCCAGTATCCACTGCAGTCTGGAACAGTGAATTACACAGATTTGCAATCCTTTGAGAGACGTTCTCTCATCACTGTTTTAATTCCTCTCCATTTATACTAAAACTATGAAGTCTTCAAAGTTTGTGCGAAGATTTGTAGCTCGGGTGCTCGTTGTTGTGGTTCTGTTCGCCGAGCTGGAGTTTTTTGTTGCAAACGTTTCGTCCCCTGGCTAGGCGACATCATCAGTGCTTGGGAGCATCCTGCGAAGCGCTTCTTTGATGTTTCCTCCGGTGTTTATAGTGGTCTGTCCCTGCCGCTTCCAGTTGTCAGTTTCAGCTGTCCGCTGTAGTGGTTGGATAGCTGGTCGTGTCGTTTCGTGGCTAGTTTATGTTCATGTATGCGGATTGTTAGCTGTCTTCCTGTTTGTCCTATATAGTGTTTTGTGCAGTCCTTGCATGGTATTTTGTACACTACATTCGTTTTGCTCATGTTGGGTATCGGGTCCTTTGTTCTAGTGAGTTGTTGTCTGAGCGTGGCTGTTGGTTTGTGTGCCATTATGAGTCCTAGGGGTCGCAGTAGTCTGGCTGTCAGTTCCGAGATGCTCCTGATGTATGGTAGTGTGGCTAGTCCTTTTGGTTGTGGTATGTTCTCGTTCGGGGTCTTTCTCTTGGCATCTGTTGATGAAGTTGCGCGGGTATCCGTTTTTGGCGAATACCTTGTATCGGTGTTCCTCTTCTTCTTTTTGCAGCTCTGGTGTACTGCAGTGTGTTGTGGCCCTTTTGAATAGTGTCGTGATGCAGCTTCGTTTGTGTGTGTTGGGGTGGTTACTTTCATAGTTTAGGACTTGGTCTGTGTGTGTGGCTTTCCTGTATACCCTTGTAGTGAATTCTCCGTTTGGTGTTCTCTGTACCATTACGTCGAGGAATGGGAGTTGGCTATCCTTTTCTTCTTCTCTCGTGAATCGGATTCCTGTGAGTGTGGCGTTGATGATCCGGTGTGTTTTGTCTATTTCCGTGTTTTTAATGATTACAAACGTGTCATCGACATATCTGACCCAGAGTATATCATAGGGCAAGCCAGACAGAGAACAGCCAGGGAATTCCTAGAGGCATGGCATTCATCCACAAACTCCATCAACAAACACATCGACTAATATACCAACCACTACAGCGGACAGCTGAAACTGAAAACCGGAAGCGGCAGGGACAGACCACTATAAACACCGGAGGAAACATCAAAGAAGCGCTTCGCAGGAGGCTCCCAAGCACTGATGATGTCGCCTAGCCAGGGGACGAAACGTTTGCAACAAAAACTTCCAGCTCGGCGAACAGAACCACAACAACTATGAAGTCTTGTTGTCGATTGCACTACATGAGGAAATACCCAATGAATGTCGACATTATCAATCACCTTTAGCATTGTCCACATCTCAGTGACATCTCCTCCCATTTTTCTAAACTCCAGAGAGTATAGGCCTGAACTGCTCAATCTCTCTTCAGAGGACAAACTCCTTATCTCTGGAATCAATCTAGTATACCTCTTCTGAACTGCCTCCTGGTAATTACTTCCCTCCTGCAGTTAGGACACCAAAACTGTACACAGTACTCAATTGCGATCTCTCAAATGCCTGACATTATTGCAGCAGCACCTCCTTCGCTTTATAATCTATTCTTTTAGAAATAAATACCAAACTTGCAGTTGCCTTTCTCATTATCCGCTATACCTGCATCTGTGTTTTTTGTGATATGGATGAGGATACCAGATCCCTCTGTACCTAAGAACTATGTAGTTTCCCTCTGTTTGGATTGTAAGTTGCCTTTCTGTTACACTGACCAAAACGGACGCATACTTTTCATTCTTTCATTTCATCAGCCAAATAATGTCCCAACCTATCCTTAACCATTCATTACAATTTCTCACCTGAGTCAGTGTCTTCTGAAAAACTTATTATAGCATGTCAATCCCCTCAAATAGGTGATAGTATTGATTGCTAGTAGTTGGGACCTGGGGACTGAGCCCTATGGTATTTTTGGAAACAGAAAATGAACCAGTTATTCCATCTCAATGAAATTCTTTGTTTCGCCAATCCTACATCCACGCGAATAAATTATTCTAACCATATGCAATCTTATTCTGCAGATCAATCTTTTGTGCACACCTTATTCAATGTCTTGTGCAAGTCCTGATTTTACATCTCCAGGGTCCCCATTATGCAGCTTGCTTGTCACATTCTTAAAGACTCAAACAAACAATGAAAATACGATTCATCCTTTGTAAAATTATGTTGATTCTGGTGAATTGTGGCTTGACTCTGCAAATGTCCTTTCATTAATTCCTGAATAATCGATTTTAACAATTTTCTTAAATTCCAGCAGTTTTCTCACTACTTTATATTCCAGGTGAAGGTGATAAACTTGAATTCTCACCTCTCTATATTCTCTTCGTTCCCTCCAATCCTGTATAATTGACGCATGGTGTGAAATGACCTACGCTGGTTGCTGTGTAAGAGGCATGAGTGGCTGAATGGACTCATTCTCTTCGCTGTGCATAAAATCAATGGGCTGATGTCAAAGCTAAATCAAAACAAGACATAGATTAAACTGAGCTGAACCAAGGCAAAGTAAATTAAATTACATGAAGTTACAACACCCAGCACAATCCTACCAATCACTGGTAGCATGAGTTGCCATACCCGTATTTGTTCAGAATTCTTCCTCTCAGAGCCCTCACTGTTACATAAATGCACTGACCAATATAGCCAATAAAACCATGTCTATATGGTTGAAATAGGGCAGCCACGTCCTATAACAATGTTCCTTTTTCTGGTGCCCATACTCGTAAGGAAGTCGAGGGGGATGGGCTCCACAACTAACCTACACCATGATCAGAGTCCTGGGAGGTTTCCTGGAACACAGTTCATCAGAATGTTCTCCCTCTCACAAAATGAAAGAATACGAAACAATTTATTTCCATGTAAGTCCAAAGAGGGAAGGTTCAGCGAACACAAGAGGAGGGACACCGGATTTGCCTTGACCTCGGTTCCCAAAACCAATTCCAAAACACTTGGTATAGTGCACCAATACCTACGAAACTTGTGGCATGATCACAAGCAATACGTAGATATAACAACATCTGTTGTACATTTGGGGCACATTGGGGACGCTGATGTCTTAAATTTGACAAGCTGCTCCGGTGTCAATTAAACCCTGCGGAGTACTTTCAACTGCATAGCCTACATCCTATTGCAAATTGCAATCTTCCTTTCGGTCTCCCAAATATCTTCCCACTCCTCTGGTGAGATCTCCACCCACAGGTCCTGAGCCCAGATTCCATGCAGCCGTTCTATATCCTTTGAGACGTTACCTCTTAATAAATGATAGAGGGTGCTGACCGAGAGAGCACTCTTCTCTCCATTTCCGACCTATAGGGACTAACCATTAATGTCGTATTTTTTTCTGTATAAAATTCATCATTTGAAATTAACGAAAGTGGCCCCTCCAAGATAACTCATATTTCTGGCTCAGCTGCTCGAAAACCATCATGACCACCACGTCAAATAATTCTCCCAAACAGGAAACTCCTCTGGACTCCCAGAGCCGAAAGCCAGAATCCATCAATCTCAGCTGGGATCCTTCCAATCCTACAATGGGAGTATTATTTTTCTAAATTGCCCTCACTTTGTCGCATCATTTTCCAGGCTTTAACTATTTTAAGGACAATTGGATTTCTGCAATGGTTCATAACAGTCCTCGTCTTGTCCACAAACAACAGATTAACGAGGGGGGATTTTGCATGCGATGCCTCAATGTCCAGCCAAACTGACCACAGTTCTTTGCAAGTTCAATCAGCCACATACGATTGCAGGGAACTTAGTTGGTATTTCTTAAAGTCCAGAAAATTCACACCCTTCATCTCCTGCAGAAGCTGCAATTTGGCGAGCTTCATAAGAGGCCACCTGTGGTGCCAGATAAATAAGCTTAACCAACTGTAAAGCCTCCATAGAACCGACCTGGAGAGCATCAAAAGGACCATTCGCATGTGATAGAAGAAAGTGGAAGTACATTCATTTTAATCGGAGGTATTCTACCCAACCAGGATATTGGAATATCTTCCCAAAGCCGAAGGTCCTGTCTTATCTTCTCGAGCACCTGCACCAAGTTTGCTTTATATAATTGATTGAAGGCCGGTGTGATCAAAATGCCTAAATAGAGGAAACTTCCTTGTGACCATCTGAAAGAGAATCAGATTGCACCCCCCATGATCAGGTACTCGAATAAAACCCCAACAGGCATGGCCTCCGGTTTCATAAGATTGATGTTATACCCCGAGAAAGATTCAAATATATCAATCACTTCTATTAAACGAGGCAAAGATATCATTGGGCTAGTTAGAAAGAGAAGAACGTCATCTGTGTAAAGGATGATGTTATGCCTTCCTGACCCTACCACCCGTTCAGTTATATTGGGGCCCCTCTGGGTGGCCTCTGCCAATGGCTCAATCACCAATACAAATAATAACGGCGAAAGGGGCACGCTTGTCCGCCACCTCTACACCCAATCAAATGCTTTCTCTGCATCCAGCGAGACTGCCAAGCCTGGAATCGACCTTGCTGGCACACCTGAGCCATATTTTGCACTCTCCTAATATTAATAGGGGACTTGTGACTCCGAATAAAACGTGTCTGGTCCTCTTTCACAATGAAGGACAAGATCTTCTCCAGCCTCAACGCTAGTACTTTCGACAAAGTTTTAAATTCCACGTTTAATAACAGTATAGGCCTATAAGGATAGGTAATCCTCTGGGGATTTCCCTCTTTTGAGAATAAGAGAAATGTTTGCTTCTCTCTGAGAGGGTGGGAGGCTGTCCTGTCCACAAGAATAATTGAATATATCCAACATTGTCACAGCCATAATGTCTATGAAATCCTTATAGATCTCACTCCACAAGCCATCTGGCTGATCGGTTTGCCACTCTGGAGCTGCCTTACCGCATCCTGAATCTCTTGCATGTCACGGGGCATTCAAAAGAGACTCCTGCTCTGAAGTTATACCTGGGAGGTCCAGGGTCTTAAAAATGACTCCATTTTCACCAATCTGTCCACACAATCCTCTGATTGGAGCTATGCAGAGTAGAACTTTCTGAATGCTGCATTAACCCTTTTGGGAGCGCAGGTGATAGTACCAGCATCCTCTCTAATGGATGTAATAGATTGGGGGCACTCTTCCCTCTGGCCAAGTGCGCCAAATACCTTCTCAGTTTAGCGCCATACTCGAATAACCTCTGTTCCGCAAAGAAAATCTCCCTCTTTGCTGTCTGGGTGAGCGCAGTTTTCAGAGCAGCCAGGAGGGCTGTAATCTGCTGCAACTTAGTTAAAGACAGTCTGCCAAAGTATGCTGTCTCAGCTGCCTTCAGTCAAGCATTCAGCATACGCTACTGCTTTGCCTTCCGAGTCACCGAGTAAGAAATAATCACATCCCTTGCATAGGCCTTGGCAGTCTTCCAGAACACAGATGGATTACTGGCCGTAACCAAGTTAAGGTCAATAAAAACTTAAATTCCAGCGAAAAGTACTCAATGAATTTGCTATCTTTTAGGAGGCAAAGATCCATGTGCCAGTGCTGCGAGCATGTCCCATCGCCATCGGCCTTAACATCCACGTACACTGCTGCATGATCAGAATTTTGCAGGGCAGCAACGAATTTAAAAAGTCCAATGGGGCAAAAAATATGTTAATCCTGATATATCACTTACTTGGGTTATAAAAAAGGTGAAGTCCCTACCTTCAGGGTGAAGACATCTCAAACGTCCACCAACGCAGCTCCCTGTTCAGGTCCACCAGCTGCCTTGGTGGCGGGGAAATACTCGTGAGACCCCTTGACATCCTATCCACTTCGGGGTCCATAAGTTGGTTAAAATCTCCCTTTTAATTGTACAATGGCCCCCAAGGGTAATCAAAATGGAGAGCGCATTTGAGGGGGTGTGGTCGGGCAATATTCTACAAGGTCCCATATTCCTCTGCATGTATTAAAGCTTTAAGGATTAGAAACCACTCACGTTCGTCGTTAGTTTGTTAAAAACAACTGAAGCGGAAGGTTTGTATGAATGACTGAAGCTACTCCTCTACTTTTCGAATGAAAGGATGAAATAAACACCGGGTCGAACCTTCCCTGCTGTAAATTTAAGTGCTCCTTATCAGTTAGATGTGTTTCTTGCAGCGAGGCTACATCGACCCCTTCCTTTCTGAGGCTTGAAAGTATCTTTTTCTCTTCACGAGTGAGTGAATCTCCTTAAGGTTCCATGTGCACCATTTAAAAGAGCGGTTAGCCATAGCCATCTGAAGCAGCCCATGACCAACTGGGAGAAGAACCCCATTTATAGCGCGCCAAGCGAAAGCAGTAAACAGTTTATACAAACTTGAAACTATATCTATAATAACAACCAAATCAAAACTTCTAACAACTATTTCTAAAATGAACCAACATATAACACAAATAAGTGGAGAGATCCTCCCTTCCTGCAGAGGGTACACATATTACCATTAATCCCCCATGGCTCCTCCGAGCTGAAGCCACTCACCAAATCCAGGCAAAACAATTTTTTAAAAAGTTGCACACGTCTTACAACAAGAAAATTAAATCCGTCCCATCCATACTTTGACCTCAGGCAGTCCGGGTGAAACAAAATGTAACCACCCCCACCATCCACAAACCGACTTTCTCATTCGGCGGTAAGTGAGAGAAACGAAAAGAAGCTGACGAGCTGGCCGTCTTGTTCTCGTTCCGGCAGCCCGACCAGGCTGATGTTCTTCTGACGGCCCCGATTTTCGAGGTCATCGATCTACTCTACTAAGGCCCTTACCTACCATTCCAGGGATTGGACACGACCCGCAGAGGTTTCTGCCATGGTTTCCGAAGCCGCGGTCCGCAGTTCCACCTCGACGATGCACGGCCCGAGACGCTGAGTCTCCTGATCCTGCTTCTGCAGCTTGGCTGAGATCAGTTCCAGGCTGGTTCGGGTCTCTTCCAATGCTGAATCAATCTTCTCTCACAGGCTCTGAACTCCGAGACCAGGCTCTACTCCACAGATAAGTCTCCTGGAGTGTTCGCAGAGGCCAACGTCAGAGCCGCGGGCGTATCCATTGCTACAGTGCCCTGCTGGTTGTGATCCTCATGGTCCTTTTCCCTTAGTCATTTTCCTTTACTCACTTAAAATGGCAGGGACCAATACTGGAGAACAAAAACGACCGATTTTACCACATAGGGAAGAAAGAGAGGGTGAATGCATCACTTTGTCTGGGTTCTGGTGCAGAGCTCAGCACGGCAGGCCTACTGGATCGCCACCATCTTGGATTTCACCCGAATAATCACTGTAAACAAACATTTTTTGAAATGGTTTGAAGATGTTTCTTGTAGGGGGAGACAATGGAGAACTATTGGATGTGATATAATCAGATATTCAGGTGGATGTTTAAAAGTTCAGAAAGTGAATAGTAAATAAAATGGAACCAACGTGGTTCAGGGGCGATTTTTGGAAATAGAAAGGTAAAAGTGAAGTTGGCCTTCAGTTAACGGAAATTGGAATATCGAAGTAAAGGCATCCTGCACAGACTGCATGTAGCGTGGATGAGATTATACCTGTGTTCTGTACTGTTTCAAAGAATGAGAGGTGATCTCAGGGAAATTTAGAAAATTCACCCACAGCAGACTGACTCATACAGGGGCATGGAGAAGTGCAGCAGGCAAAGTTAGGGGGAACCCAAGGTGTTCTACAAAAACATCAAGCTGAACAGAATAAACAGGGAACAATTAGGACCCATTTCGAAACCAAGGGGGTAATCTGTATGTGAAACCGGGGAATATTGATAGACTGTAATGAGAGCTTCACATCTGTTTTAGTTGGGAGAAGGAAGATGCAGGTACAGAATTCAAGAAGATGGACTGAGAAGCTCTCGGACAGATTGATGTAAGATGCAAGTTGGGATTGATGGTTTTGGATGATGTAAAGTTCAGATGCGTTGTATCGCAGGATGCTGTTGGAGACAAGAGAGGAAATGTCCTGACCTAAATGTTTTAATCGACTCTGACCACACAAGGGAGGTGCTAGAGGAGTAGAAAACAGCTATGTGGTCCCAAGTTACTGGAAAGGTGGTAGAGATAGACCAGTGTCTGGTGGTGTACCACAACGAGCAGTGCAGTGTGCCTAATTATTTGTGGTATTCATAAATGATTTAAATGTGAATGTGGACGGGGTGGTGGTGGGTGGGGGCTGAGCGTAATAAGTAATTTTGTGTTTGACACAAAGATTGGCCAGGTGGTTGGCAGTGAGGAGGAAGGCCTTATGTTACTGGAAGGTACAGGTGGAATGGTCAGATGGTCAGATCAATGGCAGATGGAAAGGAACCCTGATAAATATGAGGTGATGCACTTTGGAAGAAGGAACCAGACAGGGGAGAATTCAATGAACACTAGGGAGGTCAGACAGTGCTTCTTCATGCATCCCTGAATGTGACTGGACAGTGTAATAGCCAGTTAACAAATCACACGGGACTGTAGGTATAGTGTTTATTCATCAAGGCGACATAATATGAGTTAAACATGCCATTGGTTAGGCCATAGTTAAAATACTGTATGCAGTTCTGGCAGCCACATTACAGGAGGTGTTTTGGTTTCTCAGTAACATTAGAAGCTATTGGGGTCTCCACAAAGTTGGAAGCTTCAGTGGAAGTCTCCTGGCTGCAACTCTCTCTAAATTTTCACTTGATTTGTTTTCCCTCCTAGATTGGAGAAGTGCATCTGAGAATCTGTGTCTGATCTTTCAGTTTTGCCGAGTACATGTTTATGAGATATTAATGTATCAGAACACTTAATTATTAATAGAGTATAGGCCAACGCCTTCAAATATTTTTGTGAAGCTCTGCTGCCGTCCATAACACGTGACTCCTTCTCTTCCTGTGTAATTGTTTGGAGGCACTAAATGGACTATCTCTACACTTCTACAATAATTTCATTGAGCTGAATGACTTCCTCATATTCCTGTGAAGCTACCGCAAGGAGCTGAATAATCTCCTCCTTTTAACTGTGGAAATGTGCAGTGTCCAGCGGCACTTTTGCATGAATATTACCGATACTTCCAACAGCACAAGCCTGAATGTTGTCTAGGTCTTGCTGCACATGTACACAGACTAGTTCAGGAGCTGAAGGGGGACATTTTTCCTGAATATTGTGTGATCGTCAGTGAACACCCCCACTTCTAATCTTATGGTGGGAGCAAGACATTTATGAAGCAGCTGAAGATGTTTGTGCTGAGGAAGCTACCTTGAAGGTCTTTTGCAGACATGTCCAGGACTGCATGGACTTCTGTACACAAACCGCAATTATTGTGCTTTATGCTTTAAATCATTCTAACCAGGGAAGTTTACAACTGATTCCCATTAAGTGCAATCCTGCTCAGGCTCCTTGAGACTGTCCTTAGTTAAATGATGCCTTGATGTCAGGGCCGGTCAGTCTTCCCTGAGCCCTTGTGTTCATGTCTTTTGCTCATATCAATCGGTCACAGTGTGCGGGCAGGGAGTGCTTTATGACCAGTGTGAAGAATTGGACATGAAAGAGGATATTAGACCTCATGATCTTATTGTGGGTGAAGATATGCTTGCGGGGGGGGGGGGGGGGGGTTGTGGGTGGGTGGGGTGGGCGTGTGGATGAATGACATACCCCTGTTTGTAGCGTTGCACATTCTATTATTAGAAAGTAGAGAGTGTTATTTTCCTGGAAGCTCTGTTATTGAATGTTGCCAGATTATCTGGACCATCTCTGTTTGAGATGTGGGGGCTGTATTCACAGTGAAACTGGGTCCACAACATGACCAACATATGAAGCACAAGTTGCAGAGAGGGGGAGCTCTGTAAAGAGAGATGAGCGACCTCTTTCATATCCAGCATTGGTTTTCCAATTACATTTTCCAAACCAGGCCAAATTGTGTGTGACAGTTTGGAGGGGCTGAATGGTCTCCTCTCTTTCTGTGCATCAGGTTATAGCAAGATGTAGCCTCTAACTGCTCCTGTCTAGCAGGTTTGAGGGACTGAATGGAACACAGAAACATGGGACTGAGGAGCATGAGTGGGCCATTAGACATTTCGAGCCTTCTCCACCAGGTACTAAGATTGTGGCTGATCAGGTTATGGTCACAGCCCCATTTTCCGGACTGTATCTCGTTATCCATGACTCACTTCTCTGTCAAATATTTAACTAACTCAGCTTTGAATCAATGTAAACAAAGAGGCATCTCAAACTTGTGGGGAAGAGAATTCCTACTTGAAATGCCTGTTTAGAGTGTCTCCTCATCCCTCTTATAGAGTCATATAGCACACAACTTTGTCCGTGCTGACCAGACATCCTAATCTGATCGAGTCTGATTTGCCAGCATTTGGCTCATATTCCTCTAAACCTCCTTATTCAGATACCCATCAAGATGCCAGACTCCACCACTTCCTCTGGCAGATAATTCCATACGTACACCTCCCTCTATATGAAAACATTGCCTCTAAGTTCCATCTAAAATATTTCCTCTCGCACCTTAAACCTAGACCCTCTATTTTTGGAATCACCTATTGTGGGAAATAGACCTTGTCTATTTACAAAATCCATCCCCCTTATAATTTTATAAACCTCTATAAGGTCAGCCCTAAGCCCATAATTCTTCAGGGAAAATCGCCTTAGCCTATTCAGCCTCTGCTTATAGCTCAAACTCTCCAAACCTAGCAACATCCTTATAAATCTTTTCTGAACCCTTTCAAGTTTCACAGCAACCTTCGTACAGAAGGGAGACCAGAACTGCACACAGTATTCCAAAATGTGGCCTCACTGACATCCTGTACAGCTGTAACATGACATCCCAAGTCCGAAACTCAATGCTCTGACCACTGAAGGCAAACATGCCAAACACCTTGTTCACTATACTATTCACTTTGAAGGAGCGTTGCACTACATCTCTCCGTCTCGTTGCTCAGCAACATCCTCGAATATATTTCCATTAAGTACCCCGATTTGCTTCCCAAAATGCAGCACTTCACATTTATCTGAATTAAACACCATCTGCCAATCGTCAGCCTATGGGCCCATCTGATCGAGGTCTCATTGCACTCTGAGATAATTTTCGTCATTACCCAAAACAGCAAAAATGTTGGTGTGATCTTCATACTTGCTACCCTTACCACCTATGATCACATCCACATCATTTGTATGAATGACGAAAAGCAGTGGGCTCAGCATTGATCCTTGTGGCACACTACTGTTCACAGGCCTCCAGTCTGAAAAGCAATCCTCTACCAACCTCTGTCGCCTTCCTTCAATCTAATTTTTTATTCAGTGGTCTTGGGTGCGCTGGTTCCCATGTGTCCTAACATTACCAACTTGCCTAATATGCAGAATCTTGACGAAGAACTTGCTCCAGTCTATATGGAAAGCCTTTACAACACTGCCTTCATCAATCTGCTTTGTCACCTCTTTAACATACTCAGTCAAATTAGTGTGACACGATTTCTCATGCAAAAAGCCATGGTGACTATCCACAATCAAGCCTTGCCTTTGAACATGCATGCAATTGGCTATCCCTCAGAATCCCGTCCAACAACTCAGCCACCACTGATGTCAGGCTCATCGGTCCAGATTTCCCTGGGTTGTTGAGTAACTGTTTTCTTTTCTACTGCCACTCCTCTATTTGTCACAGCAAATTATCGGTGTGACCAGTTTGATGATATGGCTTATAATATAGGTCTCACATTGGGTCAGGGCCGTCCTAGGAAGAAGTCATATAGATTTCGTTCTCTGTTAAAATAACAAATTCATGACTAAAACAAAGTTCCTCAAGCTATGATGTAAAGATGAACGACAAACAGTGTAGAAATTACAAAAGTGTACATTGATATTTCCATTACTAAAAGTAATGAGGAGCACAAACATATGCAGACACCCACAGATACATACGCAGGCACACATAGACAAACTCAAACACACACACAGACATTCACACACAAAAACACTCAAACACACACACAGACGTGCATACGCAGACACATTCAACCTCACAAAAACACAGAAACACAAAAACACGGACACACAGACACACATGCACCTGCAAATACGCACACTAACACAGACGAATGCACGTACCATAGTGCGTACAAAATTAGAGCAGTAAAAAGGCCATTTGGCCCATGCAGTCTACTGAACTATTGATCATGGCTGACATGTTTTTCAAGCCAGTTCTACTATCCTCTCACGACAAGCCTTGAGCCCATTTTTAATCATAACTTATAGACTTATATCCTAAAGACACTAAGGTGTGTGTGTGTGCGGCACGCGCATGCACGTGTGTATCTGTGTGTGTGTGTCTGTGTGTGTGTGTATGTCCCTTTGTGCGTCCGTGTGTGTCTGTGTGCATGTGTTGTCTTCGTGTGTGTGTTTGAGCGTATGCATGTGTCTGTGTGTCTCTGTGTGCGTGTCTTTGTGAGTGTATTTGTGTATGTGCGCCTGTGCGTGTGTGTGTCTCTGTGTGTGTCTGGGTGCGTGTGTATGTGTGTATGTGTCGTGTACGTGTCTGTGTATGTATGTGTGTTTACCTAATAGCAGGAGAGAGCATTATCGAGGACGGTTGTTTTTCAGACTGGAGGCCTGTTGTTATGGACTACTCAAAATATTCTTGAGCAGGCAGTGCTGACTATAACTTTGTAATTTGTTTCAGTAAGTGCACAGTGAAAATTTTCAGGTTTTAAAATAGACAAAAAATATTCACAAAACTACACAATGAAACACAAAGAACAGAATAAAGAACCCCTACAGAACTCAATCCTTTCAAACGAGACTTAATTAGCTGTTCTGGAAGTACACAACCATCCCAATAAGCAAACCCCCCTTAAAAACAGTACAAATGGAACAAATGATTGCACGCTAAAGTTAGAAGGGCAGAAGGAGAGAGAGAGAGAGAGAGAGAGAGAGAGAGAGAGAGAGAGAGAGAGAGAGAGAGAGAGCCTGTCCACACAGCTAAACTACAAACTGGTTCTGGACTGAACTGCTCACATCGAGAGCTGACCACTCCCCTTTCATTATACCTTTTATCACAAAACCGTTTAATCTCTGTACCAAACCAGTCACCTTTGAGCCGGGAACTATTTACGACGCCTCTGGAAAAAAAACAAGGACACAGTATCTTTGAGAAAAGGAAGCTTTTAGAGAAAAGGCTTGTGACACTGTGCACAGTGGCGTTCCACAGGGACTTCTGCTCAATCCATTTTTGTTTTGACATTTAGACAAATGATTCAAATGAGAATTATAGAAGGAGTGGTTAGAAAGATTGTGGATAAAACCAAGTTTGGCTATATAGTGGACAATGAAGATTACACAGGGACCTAGATCAAATTTCTTGATGAATCTAAAGAGTTGTACAGCACCGAAGCAAACACTTTTGACCAACTCGTCCATGCAAACCTGATTTCTGAAATTAATCGTGCCCTACTTGGGGTGGTGCAGTGGCTCAGTGGTTAGCACTACTGCCTCCCATACCAGGGACCTGCGTTTGATTGCTGGCACAGCTGACTGACTGTGTGGAGTTTGCACATTCTCGCTGTGTCTGCGTGGGTTTCTCCCACAGTCCAAAATTGTGCAGGTTATGTGAATTGGCCATGTTAAGTTGCACATAATGTCAGGTGCATTAGTCGGGGTAAATTTGGTGAGATGGTTCTGGGTGGGTAACTCTTCAGAGAGTTGATGTGGACTTGTGCTACACAGTAGGGAATCTAATGTATTTGCTAGCAATTGTAACATATCATTCTAAATCCTTCCTATCAATATATCCATCTGGGTGCCTTTCAAATGTTGTAATTATACCTACCTCCACCACTTCTTCTGGCAGTTCATTATGTACACGCTCCACTTTCTGAGTGAAAACGTTGCCCCGACTTCACTTTAAAATCTTTCCCCTCTCACATTAAATCTATGCTTTCTAATTTTGGACTTCCAAGCATGGGGAAAAGATCTTGACTACTCACCCCCTGTCCATGCACTTCATGAATTTATAAACCTCTAGAAAGTGCAAATATGTCTCCCACGCAGCCTTTGTGCTTTCAGTCATCCGGCGCTTAAATTCTGCAATTCAATACTGACACCTCTTCCAGCTCGATCAAACCACAATTTTAAAATCATTTTAGTCAACGCGTTCAGACATATTATCAAACACCTCTAGTTGGATTAGAACTTAGACCTATGAGGGCCAGAGGTAGGGACACTACCACCACTCCACAACAGCCCCAAAAGTTGCAGCATTATTCTCCTGTGTGTTCATCAGCCTGTTCTGACATGCTGCACCGGAATCCAGACAATCTGGTCTCGAGCTAGGGACACGACCAGACAAGTTCAGGAATTGGAATAGAATCCAGAGCTCTGCCTCAGAGGCAGGGATAGTCCAGACTTCACAAAATCTAAACCATGCCCAAATTTTTAACTTTAAATGCCAGCTTCCAGATCGGTATGGATTTATTGAAATCTGGTTCACTTTACTGAATTACCCAGTTAAAATAATAACGTTGTTAAAAAATGCAAGGTACTTGCCTCAACTGTAGGATGTCGAGTTTATGTGCTCTGCCTTCGAGATAAACTATGAACATCTTTAAATACTTGTCTAATATTTCCAGTTTAAATGGCTATTATCTGTAGTCTGCAATATGAGGAATGAAATCCTGCAGACACACTCTGCACTATGAAGGATCTCGAATAGATATCAACACTGAACACCAGAGACAAAGACAGAGCATACTTTCTGGCCTGAAACACCGATCACTGTTTCCCACCTCTAACGCGTGACTGTCCTCTTCCTAAAACCACCAAATGGTACAAGGTAACTGATTACGTTCCAGCCTTTCTTCCCCAGTATTATCACTCACTGGGCGAAAGAATTGCAGATGGAGTTTAATGTTGATAAATGCAAGATTTTGTACTTTGGTAAAACAAACTAAAACAAACATATACAATTAAATGTTGAGCCATTGGTAGTGTTGTAGAACAGAGCAACCTAGGGTTTCAGGCATAATTCTTTGAAGTTTGCTTCATATGTAGACAGGATGGTTATGAAGGTGTTTCACTTGATGTTCTTCATTATATAGACATAGTCATAGAGATGTACTGAATGGAAACGGACCCTCTGGTATAACTTGTCCATGTCGTCCAGATACCCTAACCTAAGCTTGCCAATTTTGCCAACACCTGCCCATATCCGTCTGAACCCTTCCTATTTATATATATTCATCCAGTTATTAAAATACTTTATTTTTACCAGCCTCTGGCAACTAATTCCATACACATACCACCCTCTAAGCATAAAAATTGCCACTGTGGTCCCCTTTAAATCTTTCCCCTCTCATCTTAAACCTATGCCCTCTAATTGTGGACTCGCTTACCCCGGGGAAAAGACATTGTCTATTTACCCTATGCATGCCTCTCATGATTTTATAAACCTCTATAATTCACCTTCCAGCCCCTAATGATTCAGTGAAAACAGCCTCAACCTATTCCGGCTCTCCCTACAGCTCAAATCTTCCAGCCCTGGCAACATCTTAGCCAATTTTTTCTGAAACTTTCCAAGTTTCACAACATCTTTCCGATAGGAATGAGACTAGAATTGTACGCAATATTGCAAAAGTGGCCTAACCAATGTCCTGCACAGCCGCAACATGACCTCCCGACACTTGTATTCAGTGGTTTGAACAATAAAGGAATGCATATTAAACACTACTTCACTATCCTATCTAACTGGAACTCTACCTTCCAGGAAATATGACCCTGTACTCCAAGGTCTCTTTGTTCAGCAACACTGTCCAGGACTTTATCATATATAAGTCATGCTCTGATTTGCTTTATCAAGATGTAGCACCTCGCATTTATCTAAATATACCTCCATCTGCCACTCCGCAGTCCATTGGCCCATCTGAACAAGATTCCATTTTACTCTGTGGTAACGTTTTTAACTGTTTACTACACCTCCAATTTTGATGCCATCTGCAAATTTACTAGCTATATCTCCTATGTTCTCATCCAACTCATTTATATAAATGACGAATAGCAGTGAACTGTCTTTTGAGTACAGGTGTTGGGACGGTATTTTCAGGTTGCACAGGACATTCATGAGGCATGTCCTGGAGGACTTTGTGCAGTTCTGGTCGCCATTTTATATCGAGAATATAATCAAGTTCGGGAGAGTTCAGAATAAGTTTATCAGGATGTTGCTGGGAATGGAGTGTTTGCACATAAGGACAGGCTCAATAGACTTGGACATTTTCTACTCGAGCGTAGGGGGCTGAGAATTAACCTTTTAGAGGTTCATAATATCATGAGAAGTATCGGTAATGTTGAATGGTAGGTAACTTTTCCCTCGAGTGGGGGATTGTTTTAAGATAAGAGGAGGGAGTTTGTTAAAAGACATGGCGTCATAGAGCTGTATAGCATAGAAACAGACCCTTTGGTCCAACGTATCCATGGCAATCAGACAGCCAAACTTATTCTCCTCCCATTTGCCAGCATTTGGTCAATTTCCATCTAAACCCTTCCCATTCATCGGTCCATCCAGACGCCTGTTAAATGTTGTAATTGTGCCAGCCTCAATACCTTCCTCTGAAGGCTCATTACACACGGACCATCCTCCACATGAAGATATTGCCCATTAAAGCCCTGTTTGTCTTTCCCATCCAACCTTAAACCTTTGGCATCTAGTGTTTGACTGCACTACCCTAGGGGAAAGACTTTGGCTATTCAATCTATCCGCTGCACCCATGATTTTACTAACCTCTAACATCAACCCTCCTTCTCTGATTCTCCAGGGAAAACAGGCTCAGCCTATTCAGCCTCTCCTTGTAACTCAAACCCTCCAATCATGGCAACCTCAGTGTAAACCCTTATTGAACCCTTTCGAGTTTGACAACATGCTTCCTACAGAGCAGGGAGATCAGAATTGCATACACTATTCCAAAAGTGGCCCAAACCAATGTCCTGTACATTCGCAATCCAGTCTCCTAACGCATATACACAATGCACTGACCAATAACATATCAAATACTTTCTTCACTGTCCTATCTACCTGCAAATCCACTTTCAAGGAAGTATAAATCTGTACCCTGAGATCATTTTGTTCAGCAACACTCCCCAGGATTTTACCAGTAAGTGTATAAGTCTTGCCCTGATATGCCTTTCCAATATGCAGCATCTCACATTTATCTAAATTAAACTCTGTCTTCCACTCCTCGGTCCATTGGCCCACCTGATTAAGATCCCGTCGTAATCTGAAGTAACCTTGCTTGCTGGCCACTATACCTCCAATGTTGGTGTCATCTGCAAACGTACTAACTGTCCTATGTTCATATCGAAATCATTTATATAAGTGACGAAAAGTAGCGGACCCAGCACCGATCCCTGTGGCACTCCACTGGTCACAGGCCTCCAGTCTGCAAAACAGCCCTCCACCACCACCCTCTGTCCTCTACCTTTGAGCCAGTTCTGTATACAACTGGGTCATTCTCCCTGTATTCCATGTGATCTAATCTTGCTAACCAGTCTCCATGGGGAGCTATGTCAAATGCCTAACTGAAGTCCATACAGATCACATCCAGCGTTCTGCCGTCATCAATCCTGTCCGTTACTTCTCAACAAAAACAAAATCAAATTAGTGAGACATGATTATCCACGCACACCCCCATTTCACGATGCATATAAAGGGCTTTTGCCCAGATCATCGATTTTCCTATTCGTCAGACGCTGCCTGACCTGCTGTTCTATTCCAGTACCACTCTCATCTAGACTCTGATCTCCAGCATCTGCATTCCTCACTTTTGCCTATCCCTAATCAGTCCTTGCCTTTCCAAATGCATTTAAATCCTGTAGCTTATGATTCCCTCCAACACCGTGCCCACCACTGATGTCAGGCTCCCCAATCTATAGTTCTTGGCTTTTTCTTTCCATTTTAGTCAAACTCATGACTTCCAGCATCTCACCTGTGGCTATTGATGATGACAACATCTCAGCAAGGAACCCAGCATCACCTTCTTAGCTTCCTACAAATTTATTGGGTCCACCTGATCAGGATCTGTGAGGTGATTCATTTTTTACACAGCATGTGATTCGTGAAGGGAATGTACTTTCTGAGGAAGTGATGGATTGTGGGTGAAGTTATAACATTTAAAACGCATTTGGTTAAGTACAAGAATAAGAGAACATTTGGACAAATCTGAGCCAAGCGCAGGCAGTGGGAATGATTTAGCTTGGGATTATGGTCAGCATGGACTGTATGGGCCGAAAGGCCTGTTTGCAAATACCCTGTAAAACTCGATGAGTCTATGTGTGTTTGCATGTCCAAGTATGTGTCTGCATATTTCTGTTCGTGTTTGTCTATTCCTGTGTGTCTATATATGTCTCTGTTAACCTCTGTGCGCATGTCTGTCTCTCTGTGCTTGTTACATGTGTTCCTGCATTAGTGTGTGGATCTCTTCTTGTTTTTGGTGTGAATCACTGAAACTAGGTCAAAACCACTCTCCCTTCCTCTCCATTTCCCTCTTTTCTTTAAAGTAATACAAGCCCACACTCTGCTGGTCTGGTTTAGGTCTTTTCAATCCTTTCTCACATGTAAGGTTACTTGTAAGAGTAAAACATTAAAAATTCCAAGTTACAGGAAGTGCATTAAAATTAATTCAATCGCATTGGAAAGTGGATCACTCGGAATTGCCTGGATATAATTGCTATGGAAATATGTTTTCATGTGTAGACTGTGTGTTGGAAATACTACCCAGTTACAAACCATTTCCACATTGCAGAAGGAGCGCAGACATTTCTCCACACGAACATGTTCCAGTCTGCGGGCCGAAGTACAATGACAATCCTCTCCAAACCAACCTAGTGTGTGCTTGTGCGTGAGTGTGTGCGCGCGCGTGTAAGCGTGTGTGTGTGTGTGTATTTGGTGCAATCAAAATTCAGGTTGGATAGTGCTGCGAGCTGCTGCCCTACCTATCTCCCTCTCAGACTGAATCTCTGATCGTTTACACACTTTAGCACCACGATTACAGTGGCGTAGGGGGTGGGGGATCGGGGTGGCGGTGCAACAGAGATTGACAACAACAGAAATCTCAGCAGCTCTGGAAGCATCTTTGGACAAAAATGGAAGTTGACGTTTTACATCGAGTGATCCTTACTCAGAACTCATATCGGGGCATATTTCATCACTTTAAACATCACAGAGACTGCCAGACCCGCCCCACATAGATACACACACGAATACAGACATATAGAAGCACTCACTATACATTGACAGTAATACAGACCTGGACAGTGTGTCAATATTTCAATCACTCTGTTTGGCGTGTGTCAGTATTTTTGAATGGAGTGTGACTGTAGGACAATTTCAATAGTTGCAGATACCAAACCTGAAAGAATTGTAAAGTTTGTTGAGGACGGTGTGGAACTCCAACAGGAAAGTTATGTGTTGATGTAGTGTTCAGGTGTATGGCAGATGAGGGTCAATGCAGCGCAGTGTGAGGTGATGCTCTTTAGTAGGAAGGACATTGAAAGACAATATAAAACAGGTTGTACCGTTATAAAGGAGGTGCAGGAACAAAGGGCCAGGGTGTATATGAGAACAGGTTATTGAAGATGTCAGGACAAGTGGTTAGAGTAGGAACTATCACAGATTAGTTTCAGTATCTGAGCTGTTTACAGGATGAGGTGTAGAAGGGAGTCTCCGTGCTCCCTTCCTGGGATGTGATGGAGACGATGTGTTGTGAGCTCACCCTCCTGCCGACCGAGACCGTGGGGATTCCATTTGTCCCAGCTCGACACAAAAGGGAGATGGCATCAGGGCCACGGATTCTAAGTTGTGCCGGGGGGAAACGGAGGTGCCAGTGGGTTAAAAGTGAGAATTGCCCTTCACTGAACATTGCTCCTTACTCAGTTGCTGGGACGTTTCAGAATCTCCACTCGAGGCGTTCCAGTCCTCTCCGGCTCGTACCAGGGTCCTCCCAACATGGCAGGGGAAGGGAGGACGTGAGGGAACGGATATCGGGCACTCCATCACTTGGCTCGACCCTTACTGTCCTATTCCAGGTTGTTTCTCCTGGAATGGGAGAAAGGGAGGGACGGAGGGAGGGAGGGTTGGAGTGGGTACCTCTGCTGTTAGTGCTGGTGTAGATGGGGGGAGATATGGTGAGGTATCTGGACAGAGTCAGTCCACAGTGTTGTATCCATGCAATGTTATTAGTGTGTGTGGCGGGGGGGGGGGGGGAAGAAATAATGGGGGGAGAGAGAGAGAAGGAAGATACTGCAAGCAGCAGTGAGAGTGGTGGAGCATGAACGTTGTTCTGGGTCGCTGCTGCAACAGATATACAGTGAGTGTGAAGGACCAGAGAGAATACAGTGACCCTTATCCTGACAGAGTGGGGAAGGTTATTGATGCTTGTCCTGTATTGCTAGACATTTCTTCAGACAGCAGATACTGCACTGAGCTGGGTGGGGAGCTCAGACCATGCCAGGTGTGTCTGATAGTGTGAGCACCCTCTGGGAAGAGATTGGTTCCCCCACTGTACTAGCCCATCCACCAGGACCTCCGTGCCCCTGTCGACAAACTGTGGTGTAATTGCCCCTTATCTGCCATGCTCGGGATAAACTGTACAAACCAGCTCCGACATCAAAAAAGCTCAATTGTGTACCCACTGGCCTTTTAAAGATGGCACCAATGCCAGGGATCACGGAATACCCAGGGGCATCAGTGCGATGGTGAGTACCTCCAGCCGTGATGGGTGGGAGAATAGGGCTGGCATTGAATAAGAGGGACACCATGTGGTGGGGTAGGTAGTTAATGAGATGAGTTCGATAAGGTAGCACCAGGAAATTAGCTCGACCTTATGCAGACAATCCCTCTGTCACACTCAATGAAAATGACCCTGAGATAAAATTATGGTTCGATCCAGCCCAATGAGACGAAGACACCGTTGGGCCCAATCCCAGTTATAACGCTGCATCTGCTTGACCAATTCTCTCCATCACAGAGAAGGAGCTCAACGTCACCTTCCCCTTGGGTAATATGGCAGGGCAGGAGACTGAGGTATCAGTGGGGAAGCACTTTGAGACACATAATCATAATTCTATTAGTTTTAAAATTGAGATGGAAAAGGATGAACTGGGTCTAAAAGGTAACGCTCTAACTTGGAGGAAGGCGAATTTTGATGATATTAGCAAGAACTTCCATACTGGATTGGAACAGATATTCACAGTTACGGGGCCAGCTGAGAAGAGGGAAGCCTTCAAAAAGGAAATGTCAAAATCACAGAGACAGTCTGTCCCATTTAGGGGTAAGGGTAAGGCTGATAGGTGTAAGGAATGCTGGAGGACGGGAGAAATTGAGTGTCTGGTCATGGATAAGAGGGAAGCATATGTCAGGTAGAGAGAGCAGGAGTCAAGGATTTTTTCAGTACGCATTCACGGGTTGAGGGTATCACTGGTTGTGCCTGCATTCATTACCCAACACTAATTGCCCAGAGGGCAGTTACGAGTCACATTTCAACTCTCCCTCCCACTCTGCCGAGGACATGGAGGTCCTGGGCCTCCTTCACCGCCGCTCCCTCACCACGAGACGCCTGGAGGAAGAACGCCTCATCTTCCGCCTCGGAACACTTCAACCCGAGGGCATCATTGAGGACTTCAACAGTTTCCTCATTTACCATTCCCCCACCTCACCCAAGTTCCAAACTTCCAGCTCAGCACTGTCCCCGTGACTTGTCCTGACTTGTCCTACCTGCCTTTCTTCTTTTCCACCTATCCACTCCACACTCTCCCCGCCCCCGACCTATCACCGTCATCCCCTCCCCCACTCACCTCTTGTACTCTATGCTACATTCTCCCCACCTCCACTCTCCTCTCGCTTATCTCTCCACGCTTCAGGTTCTCTGCCTTTATTCCTGATGAAGGGATTTTGCTGCTCGTCGGATGCTGCCTGAACTGCTGTGCTCTTCCAGCACCACTAATCCAGTTACGAGTCACACACATGGTTGTCGGTCTGGAGTCACATGTAACCCAGGCCTGGTAAGGAGGCAGTTTGCTTCCTTCAAGACCATAAACGAACCTGATGGGTTTTCCAAAAATCATCGTCATTTGGCTCTTAATTCCAGATTTAAAGTGACTGTCAAGAAGGGTCTAAAGCCAGTAGGAGTATACATAAGAGGGAAATCCAGACGCCACAAAGGGGACATGAGATAGTTCCGGCAAATAGGGTTAAGGAGAATCCAAAGGGACTCTATGCATACATTAAGGACAAAAAAATAACTCAGGAGGGTTTTGGGTCACTTAAAGATCAGCAAGGTTGCCGATGTGCAAAACCGCAGGAGATGGAGGCGATACTAAACAAGCGTCGTGCGTCAGTCTTGACTGTGCAGAAGGATATGGAAGCTAAAGAACTTTGGAAATAAACCGTGACATGTTGAAAAGTGCCTGCATTACAGAGAAGGAGATGCTGGAGTTCGTAAACCCGTAAAAGTGGGAAAATCTTCAGGACCTGATCAGATGTACCCGAGAACTCTGTGGGAAGCGAGTGAAGTGATTGTTGGGCCCCTTGCTGAGATATTTGTATCGTCAATTGTCACAGATGAGGTACCGGAAGATAGGAGGCTTGCGAATTTGGTGCGATTATTGACAACATTTAAGAAGGATGGTAAGGAAAAGCTAGTGAGCCAGACTTCAGTGGAGGGCAAGCTGTTGATAAGGATTATGAGGCACAAGGTTTGCATGGATTTTGAAAAGCAAGGACTGATAAGTAATAGGCCACATGGATCGAAGCATGGAAAGTTGAGTCTCACTAAATTGACTGAGTATGTTTGAAGAAGTGACTAAGAGGATTCATTGCGGCAGATGTGTATATTGTTGGTATGGACTTCAGTAAGACATTTGCCAACTTCCTGCATGGTAGATTGGTTAACAAGTTTAGTTCATATGGAATACAGGGAGATCTAGCCATATGTATACAGAATTAGCCCGAAGTCAGGAGACAGAAGGTGGTGGTGAAGGATTGTTTTTCGAAAAGGAGGGTTGTTACCATTGGTGTGCTACAAGGGTTAGTGCTGGCTCCACTGCTTTTCAGTATTCACATAAATCATTTCGATGTGATCATTGCAGCAATAGTTGCTAAGTTTGCAGATGAAACCCAAAATGATGGTGTAGTGGACAGCAAAGAAGGTTTACCTCAGAGTACAATGGAATCTTGATCAGATGGGCTGATGGGCTGACAATTGGCAGGTGGTTTTTCATCTCGACAAATGGGAGGTGCTGCATTTTGGAAATGCAAATCAGGGCAGGACATGTACAATTCATGCTAACGTCCTGGGGAGTGTTGCTGAACAAAGAGACCTTGGAATGCAGGTTCATAGTTTCTTTAAAGTAGAATCGCAGTTAGGTAGGATAGTGAAGAAGGCATTTGGTAAGCTTGCCTTTATTGGCCAGTGCTTTGACTATATGAATTGGGTGGTCATGTTGCTGCTGTACAGCACATTACTTTGGCCATTTTTGGTGTACTGCATTCAATTCTGGTCTCCTTCCTTTTGGAAATATATTGTGAAACTTGAAGGGAGTCAGTAAAGATTTACAAGGATGTTGCCAGGATTGGAGCTATAGGGAGAGTGCGAGTAGATTGGGTTCTCAAAAACTTGGATGATTGGGTTATTTTATTCCTGCAGCGTGAGGAGCATATATAGTGTGCATAGCCAAGGTCTTTTTCCCCAAAACTAGAGGGCATGGATTTCCGATGAGAGGGAAAAGATTTAAAAATGACCTAAGGAGCAACTTTTTTCCCACAGAGGGTGGTGCATGTGTGGAATGAGGAGGTGGTGGAGGCTTTTACAATTATAACGTCTAAATGATATTGGGATGAGTACATGAAGAGGAAGGGTTTACATCGACATTGACCAAATATGACTAGTTTAATTTGGGATATCCCATCAGCATGGACGACTTAGACTGAAGCGTCTTATTCCATGCTGTACATCTCCGAGACTCTGACTCTATCTGACCTTGCACCAATATCGTATTAATTCATCATTCTCGGACATGCTAACCTATGTTGCTAGATATGACCGAAATGTCTTCATTTCAGCATTCTGAAACCTGCAAACACATCCTTCCATAACACTGACTCAGAGTCTCTCTCTCTCTGTCTATTTCCCAAATCCCTCCCATTTGTTGATGTTTAAACTGCTTCCCCGCCATCTAGTTTTAATTGCCCAGTTTCAATGTGAAGAACTGTCCTATATCTTTTCCTGCCTTTGAATGTTGCTCACTCAAGAGCATCAGCTTCCAACACTAAGAAGCTTAGAAACAGTGTTCAAAAAAGCATTGCTTGTGTTTTATTTGACTTCCCAGTGTCCTGCCCTGTGCTCCATGTTGGATAATGGGGTTTTAACAGTTTCGAGGCACACCTTTGTAACTTGCTCTGTGCCTATTCATTTAACGTCTCTGTTAATCTCTCTCTGCTGCTCATGTGCTCAGTACCATGAGGAATCCTCACAACTGTTAGTGATTCAGACCAGGCTTCTCATTTGCCTTTGACTGACATTTGACTTAACTCTAGTTTTTGTACGTTCGTGGAAATGCTGGGGATGGTTTCCTAGAGGCTGTGTTTTAAGCTGCTGTGGAAATTCAGAAAGACCAGAGGCTTTGGTGATCCAACTCTGGATGAAAAATGGTGATTGTAGTTACAGCATCTGGATCTGCAACATGACTAACAAATGGAGCAGAGGCTGCAGAGAGGGGAATCTCTGCAAAATGGAATGAGGGAATTACATTCAGATCAGCCATGGTTTTGAAGAATGTTGGAGCAGGATTGAATGGCTCGTTCATGCAACTTATTCAGATGTTTCTGTTGGTATCAAGCAAATTCCTCTTCTCTCCCAGTGTCTCACAGTGGTGGGTAGTGAGTCACCTCCTCCTGTTCCTGTGGAACAGAAATATGGGCCTCACGAGCCTCCAGATTTCCCTGTATCCCAGTATCGAGCAGTTCAGTTACTGCCTCCAGTTCCTGTGTCCCAGTATCGAGCAGTTGAGTGACTCCTCCTGTGCCTGTGTCCCAGTCTCGAACAGTTGAAAGACTGCCTCCTGTTCCTCTGTCCCAGTCTCGAGCAGTTGAGTGACTACCTCCTATTTCTCCCTGTTCCTGAGCAGCAGTTTCAATGCTCTGAATGATGTCACAAGGTTAAGAAAGGACTTGATAGCAGTGAATTTCAAACTTGGAACAGCATTACACAAAGGTATCTAGAAACGTCTCCACCAAATATTATATGCAGCTCGTCTGTTATTTTATTCCTGTCTCCTTTTATAAACAGGGTGAATCATATACAACAGTGCAGTGTTCCGACAATACTCCCATATATAGGGAAGACAGATCAAAAAGATTGAAAGTTTTATGATCTATCCCTCAGCAACTCTCATTCATTCCATCCAAACCTAGTAAATGTGCCCTTTTATTGTGTTATGTAAAATGATGTAAGGAACTGGTTAACTGAACCTGTTTGTTTGGTGACTGTGATTAATGTCAGTCTCCATGGATTCTAATTATCCCAGTGGAGAGTTTCCATCTTTTAATGATGAAAGAGATCGATTCAATATGTTATCCCATGGTATGGGCGGGAGCATCACCGATAGCACTAACAGGGATTGGCTGCTCCAGAGAGAGGGAGAGATCAGAAACTGAGAACATTAGACTGAATAGTTCTAACAGTGGATCAGAATCTGAGAACAAGAGACTGGAAAGTTTCAACAGTGGATCAGAATCTGAGAACAATAGACTGGAATGTTATAACAATGGATCAGAATCTGAGAATAATAGATTGGAATGTTCCAACAATGGACAGGGGTTTATCATATTATGTTTGGATTTTTTCTACATATTCTTGGTGGCCGTTATCATTACGGATGAAATATGTACTTTACATTATTCAATGCTTTTATTATCCTATCCTGGCTATTCCCTGGTAAGTTTCACTGTCGATATATTATTTGCATTAACTATGTGCGACTTGATTACTGTTCTTTTCATTTACACTACTCTGTAAGTATTCACGGTCCAAACCACAACAACAACAGTGAACTTGTTCATTCTTTCTCGCCTTCTTTAGTTCTGGCACTGGGTCTTGTTGGTTGACATACTCACTTTCAGGTATGAACCAGGATGCATTGCATCACTGCCCCTGCTATTTAAATATTGAAAGCTTGGAGGTCACTGTTTTCTGTTCTGGATGCAAACTCCATTTCCTTCCTCTGACTCCATCTCATCCCTGACCAATAACTGAGGCTGAAACAGACGAGTCACAACTACGGTGATCCCTTTGGCCACAAACTGATTACTGACACCATATCCTGACCATTCCTAATTTTATCTATTGACAACTGCAGAATATACTTCACTGGTTCGTTCCATCTGCTGTTTGAACGTTCAGCTATGAAAGACAGTCTTAATAAAGCCAATAATCTGCTGCTGCTTAACCAAATCTGAGTCGGTATTCCATGGCTTGTATCTAAATGCAACCAAAATCCCATCATTCCTGTACGGATTGCTTTATATTGTTGTTGCGTCTGGCAATGTCTTTACTTTAATATCCACAAGTACATCGTCACCTCTGTCTATGACACGGTCCTCAGACTCCCTCTGTTAATGACTCAAAGCCCTGTCAGTTGTTCACATTTACACTGATTTCCTCTATGTCTATTCTCTCTCAAATAATAATTTTCATATCTACTGCCACCAACACACACAGACACACACAGGCACACTCACACACACACACAATATCTTATCTCATATTTTGGCAGTGGAGGTGCAGAGCCATATTTACTGTCACTTACTGCATGGGTTATACATCTTCCCGTGCAAGACATTTCTGTAGTGCAAGTATAGTAGCAATATACTGGCAAAGGTTTGCAATGGACCCCATGTCCAGGTAGTCCAGTTTATAGAGTAATCCACTAGCATGGTCTGCACAGCTCTCCATTCTGGCTAGTCCCTTGTCCCAGTTTATGGAGTCTTGGATGGTTCTGTGAGGCAGATTCACAATTTGATGAAACTAACCATTTCAACTGATCTGGCAATAATTTTATTGAATGGTCCCATTCTTGTCATTGGACCCACCATTGTCTCACTTCTCCAGTTACTCCCACCCCTCTGTCTCCTTATCCATATTTTCACAACGTGTTATCAGTTAATTAATTGTTTGTTTTTTCTGTACCTTTCCCTGGTGTTGTTTTTTTCACTCCCGAGTGTATCGAGTGCTGGCATTGTGAAGCTCAGAAACAATGCAATGGTATGTGGCAGGCTGTTGCTCCAAGTTGGAAAGGGGGTTCCAGCAGCTTTGAGACACGTCTTTGAAACTTGGTCTGTGCCTGACCTCTGAAGGCCTGTGTTTGTCCCTCTCAGTTGATTGTGCAGTACATAACATGAGGAAACCCCTCGAGTATTATTGTCAAGGAACAGGAGCTGAGGGGCATCTGACTGCCTCCTGTCATGGAAAGGTTAGTGGAGGTGATGGAGATGGTTTACTGGAGGTTGTGCTGTGAGCTGCCTTAGACATTCAGGCAGACCTGAGGATTTAGTGAACCAACTCAGGATGGAGCATGGGGACTGTAGTTACAGCATCTGGGTACGCAACATGAACAACAAATGGAGCAGAGGCGGCAGAGAGGGGGAGCTCTGAAACCACAGAGTGTTTGTGGGGTAAGGGATCTGCCAAACCTGCCTGTGTTTTAACGAGGAGACACACATCCTTTCCCTCTCCCCTTTAAATACACCCATGCAAATTCACCCTCTATTTCTCGCATACAAACACATTCCCCCTCTATCACATGCACACACACTCTCCCCTTTCTCACACGCACGCATACCATCTCTCCCTCACAAAGACACACATAGTCCCCCTCACTCTCTCACAAACACACACACTCTCTCTCCCTCCCACAGACATTCCACCTTGTTTTCAATAACACATACGCACGTGTGCGGAAACACACACACACACACACAAACACATCTAATCTGTAAGATGAATTTTCATTTGCCGGTTTGTATTTCCAGATGCATTATATTTTCTCAAAAAAAAATACAATTTGTAGACAGTCAGTCAATACGATATTTTATTAACTCCTACTTTGGTAATAAACCTAGTCTGATTCCAGGTGAAGACATATACAGACTCCAAACAAGACCACTTGCCTAAAATACGATGTCTGACTGGAGGGGTCACCTCCTTTACATCGATAATACCTGAAGGTATCTACAGGCAGGAGTTGAAATGAACTCTGGATTTGCATATTCATCAATCAAAATCTGCACCTCCATTCTAACCGATTAAAGAGTTAGCAGCCATCTTAGATGTGATAAATTCATGTGCATGTGTTGTCTCAGCCTTTCATCTTTTCCTTATAAATTTCGTGCCTAAGTTCTTTTCTCTCTAACACCTGACGAAGGAGCAGGACAATGAAAGTTTGTGTTTTCAAATAAACCCGTCAGACTATAACCTGGTGCCATATGATTATTGACCTTACTCAACCCAGTCCAAAGCGAGCACCTCCATATCATGGTTTTTTATTGGTTAGCCAATTTTCTCTCCAAGCAAATAAATTGTCCTAACCCCGTGTGCTCTTGTCTTGCATATAAATCTTTCGACAAACATTGACTTCTTGAAGTCCGGATATAATACATCTTTCAGATCCCCGTTATTCAACTTGTTTGTCACACGTTTTAATTAAAAAAAGTTAGGAAAATCATTCAAGCATGATTTATCCTTAATACAATCATGTCGACTTTGATGGGTTGTGGTTTGACTTTCAAAGTCTCATGTTGTTAATTCCTTAATAACAGATTCGAACAATTTATCTTCAATCGTTTGCTCATAACTTTTCATTCCCGATTGAAGTTGGTTATTCTAAGTTCTTCCTTTTCCATAACCTCGACAGTCCGTTTCAATTCCTGTGCAATAGGCACGAGGCTGTAAAAGATCGGCTCCAATTGCTGTGTGAGAGGCATGGGTGGCTGATTGGACTCATTCTGTTCCTGTTTTACACACACGATGGGCTGAATGTCCTCCTGGTGTTCCTACTCTATAGCGTCGATGTCTTGCATGTCCTGCGCCTGTTCCTGACCAAGCCGCTCAAGATATCATTGTCCTCATCCTGTTGCAAAGTGACAAGTTTGGGGACTAATGGAATCTCCCTGCTGTTATGCCACATTTCGAGTGTTGAATTGTGCAGGCAGGTTGCGTTGCCCACAGTGGGTAGCTCAGTGGTTAGCACTGCTGCCTCTCAGCACCAGAGATCTGGGTTCAATTTCAGTCTCGCGTCACTGTTTGTGTGGAGTTTGCGCATTCTCCCTGTACATGCAAGGGTGTCTGTCGTTTACTGCAGTTTCCTCCCACAGTCCCCAGATGTGTCAGTTAGGTGCATTAGTCATGGAAAATGCTCGGTTGCAGTGATTGGGTTGGGAAGGGGGTTGGAGAGTGGTGTTTGTATGGGATGGCCTTCGGAGGATCAGCGTGGAGTCGATGGGTCAAATGGTCTGCTTCCACACTGTAGGGATCCTATGATTAACACCTTCATTGCAGAAATCAATTGAGGGAATAATATCTGAGTTAATACCAACACCCTTTGTTAGTGAGGAGATTAAATCTGTGCACATTACTCCAGACGTGATCTCACTAAGACCCTGTACAGCAGCAGCCACACTTTACCAGCTTGTTGTAAGGTTCCCACTCAGGTTAGAGCAGGCTCAGCTGTCACGGGAATACACAATTTTGTTGAAAATGAATGGTGTGCTGACCTTCATTTCAGGATGATTTGAGTCCAGGTGTAAGGGCGTCTTACTGCAGCTGTGCAGGCCCTTGGTGAGACCCCATCTTGAACATTGTGCAGTATTGTGTGCAGTTTTGGTCTCCTTCCCGAATAAAGGACAAACCTGACATTGAGGGAGAGCAATGGAGGATGACCAGACTGATCTCTGGGATGACAGGCTTGTTGTGGGAACAGAGTTTGGGGCGACTGAGCCTGTATTCCATGAGGTTTCGAAAAATGGGTGAACTATATAAAACTCTGACATGGCGAGACAGATTGGAAGCAGGGATCATAATTCCCCTGGGTGGGATGTCCAAAACACGGGCTCACAATTTTGGTTACAGCCAGGCCAAAGTGCGTTGAGATGAAACTAAATGTCTGCACTGGTGACCTTGGGGGATTATTTCCCTGATCAGGCTGTGAAAGCTAAGGTACTGAATATAAATAAGGATTTCAAGACACAGAACGGGTTTGGTGTGGAGATATAGAATCAGCAATAATTACAGGTAGTTATCCAATACTGTGGCAGCTGTGTTCCTGTGGAATACCGTATTATAGAAAACGGTGCAATATAAATAATGGGGCCAATGGAAAAAAGAGGCTTCGGTGCGAAACCCAAAATTACCAATAAAAATCAAAACAAAAATAATAGTCGGCCTAACGCAAATAATAGCACAAGCTACATAAATCTTTAAATTGTATATTGTAATGAGTTAGTGCAGTAAATACCACACTTGAACACTACAGTCACTGACTACAGCCCTGTACCTTTCACCAAGATCTTCACCAGAAATCGCGCGGGCTGACTGACCACATGATGCGGAATTCCAGTTCTCTCCAAAATATCCCCCTCCCGGATTGAAATTAATTTCCTTCTAAATGTAGACTACAAATCCCACATTCAGGCTCAGTTTCAAGGCTTGCAGAGCGGATTACATTCCTGCTTTATCTGAACACACTGAGGGTGCATTTGACAGACAGAGGGATCCTGAGACTGGGATTTGCTGTTCAGCTAGTGCCAGAGACGGACTCCCATAACAGTGAACGGGAGCTCGCTTTGTAAAGAAAATGGCACAATTCACTAATTGTGTTGCAGCGAAATTGCGTTTAATAAACACACCTTATTGGATAACTGCCTGTATATCGAATGGAGGATCAGAATTTATGGACCAAAGCGAATACATAGTTCCTATTTTATGTGTTCCGATGATTAAACATGCTAAAGGATATGTGTGTTAAAAACTGAATTGAGGAGATTTTCACCATGAACTAGAATGGAGGATGCTCAGTGTGTTGAATGATTTCCTCCTTTCCCGAAGTTTCTATGCAGTCTGTGGGAAAGCTCTATAAATGTTGCCACCAGCTCTCAGATGTTAGGAAGGAGGTCTCTGAAGGGTCAATAGGATAGTGTTTCCCGTTCCAATACTGAGACTGGTGCCGGGTGATCTGTACGGTTTTATCCTTTAAGACCTCGGAGCAGTTTGATACAATAGAGTGTCTTGCTTGGCCGTTTCCGAGACCATTGAAGAGTTTTTCATATATCTGTGTGTCTGGAGTCATTTTTAGGCCAGACCAGGAAAGCACCCGAGATTCAATTCCTGAGGAAGGAAATTGGTGTTTACAATCGACATTGGCTTCAAGGTCACTGTTAATGACTCCAGGTTTTACATCTCGATATTTTATTATTTATAGTTTCCTTCGGCTGCCAGAGCATTAGTCTGCTCTGGATTAGTAATCCAGTGATATTTCCACAACAGCACCATCTCCACATGGGGACCTATCTGAAACCACACTGAGCAGGTTATTTCTGTGCTGCTTGACAGATCTGCCAGAAAGAACTCCCACCAATGTGACCATTGCGATGGGACTCAGGGCGTGGTAAATGGTCAGACTGAAGTTATTCCCTTGTTATGGGATTGGACATTGCTGAGTTATTTTCCACATTGCCAAGGAGATGTCAGAGTTGGAGCTGGAATGAAACAGCTTCCCCAGAGACACGGCTTGTTGTGCAGCACAAGTCTTCAGTCCTATTGCAGGAATGGTGTCGGGGACCATTGCCTTTGTCGTATCTACTGTGTTCAGCTGTTTCTTCATGTCACATACTGTGAATCAGATTGACTAAAGACTGGCATCTGTGATTCTGCGGGCAGCACGATGAGGGTGAGGGGGATCATCAACTCAACACTTCTGGCTGAGGACGGTGCAAATAATACAACCATGTTTTTTACACTGATGTACAGGGCTGTCCCGTTATTTAGGATGGCGATATTTATGGAGTCCTTTCCTCCAGTGAGTTGTTTAATAGTCCATCGACATTTATGTCTGGATGTGGCAGCACTGCACAACTTCGATATGATCTCTTAGTCTTGGGATCATTTCGCCCTCTGTATCAGATGTTAGTCCTGCTGTTGCGAATATAACCAGTCAAGTGCGGTAGCATGAATGGGTTGTCATTAGGTTTCGGTACACATGGTTCCGGACCCTACCATGTTCACCCGCACTCGTCGCTGACCCATAGATCAGCTTGATGGTAATGGTAGGCTGAGGGATTATCCTGGGGAAAATGTTACAGATTGTAGTTGAATACAATTCTGCTGCTGCTGTGATTCTACCGCACCACATGAATGCCCACTTTGAGCTCCAATATGTTCAATTCAATTCTACTGACTATCTCCCAGTTCACACCAAGACCCATTCACCCATCAGCCCTGTACTCACTGTCTTAGCCTGGTTTCTGATGTGGTAATACTTCCATTTTCCTATTCTGATTCTGCTGAGGGTCTCTTTCTGGTGTCGCGCCTCCAATTTGTTACTTTACTTAAACCCCTTAACATATGCATCTGAATCGTTTCCATTCCCCCAATGCCATCTTCTGTGTTTGATGTGAATGTGTTCCCCTCTGTTTCTCTCCCTGACCAAGATTAAGAGCTCTGCAGTGTCAGTGATACCAGCCTTATGCAGTTTCAGGTCAAGGAATTTGTGAACCTTGCATTATCGGTCACATCCCAGTGCATTCTGTGTGAGACAGAGCGTTTGAGCAGCTTTAACACACGTCTATGGAACTTGTTCAAAAACAGAAATTGCTGACGAAACTCAGCAGGTCTGGCAGCATCTTGTGAGTGAAAGCAGAGTTAATCTTCCAGGACCAGTGACCCTTCCACAAAGCTCCCATTTTCTCCAGCAATTTTTGCATTTTCATTTCCAGTATCCATAGTTATTTGTTTAATTGAAAACTTGTTATGAGCCTATTCATTTCTAGAGAAACTCAACGGGTCTGGCATAATCTGCAGAGACAGAGAAACAGAGTTAGCCTTTCAAGTCCAGTATGACACTTCTTCAGAACTGAAAAGGATTGGAAAATGAGCTTTATAATCCCTTGACAGATGTGGGGAGTGGGTTGACAGGTAAAAGAGGGTGTGGCAAAAGATAAACAAGCTTTTAGTAGTGGTGAACGAGAAGATCATGTGAAATAGCTTTAAATTAAGATGTGAATGGGGAAATGGGGTTCTCCCTATTCAGTGAAAGATAAAGAAGATACAACCACGCAAGGTCACAGGGAGGCCAGGAGGGAGATTGTACGGAAATTGGAGAACAGTTATAATGGGGACAGACTGTGAAATTATGAAATGGTACATTAACTCCTAAAGGCTGTAACGTACGAAAGTGTAAAGTGAGTTGTTACTCGAGCTTGGGTTGTGCTGCCTTGGAACATTGCAGCAGCCCATAGCTGAAATGTTAGCATGAGAGCAAGGTAAGTTATTGAAATGGGAAGCAATGAGAAGGTCAGGGTGATTTCTACAGACACAGTGGGTGTGTTCCTCAAAGCAATCTCTATTTGGTCTCGCCAATATAAAGAGACTGCAGTATGAGCAGCAATGACAGGAGATCAGATTGAAAGTTTACAAGTGAAATGCTGTTTCACCTGGAAGCGATGTTTGGGGCCTTGGACAGTGAGGAGGGAAGAGATGAATGGACAAGTGATGCAGCTTCTGTAATTGCAGGTGATGGTGCGATGGGGGAGTGGGGAAACGTTAGTGGTGATAGACGGTGACACAGAGGGAACAGTCGCTGTGAAATACTGACAGTGGGCGGGAGGGGAAGATGTGTTTGATGATGCTGTCCTGCTGGAGATGGTGGAAATTGCGTAAGATGAATATGTGAATGTGGATTCTCGTGCAGGCGGAAGTGTGGGCAAGGAGGAATCTATCATTGTTCTGGGATGGAGGGGACGGATTGAGCGCAACACCGTGGGAGATGGGACAGTCTTAGCTGAAGGCCCTGTCCACCAGAGTTCGGGGATTTCTGGTTTGAAGGAAAATGAGGTCACGTTAGACGCAGCTCACAGGAATGTGGCATCGTCAAATAGAAACAACAGAGATCCAGAAACTTGGAGAATGGAATCAGCCTCCACAGATCATGTGTTCAGCCACAGGCAGAAGTTCCCCCTGAATGATTGAAAAGAACCAGGCATCTAATTTGAGGATTTCTGGTCTGAAGCGGAATGTGAAAATAGACCCAGAGGAAGGCCAGTGAATATACGTGAGCAGACATTCAAACAGATATCCCAAACCGCTCAGTAATTATTGTTTCTGTTCAAAAAGAAGAACTCGATAAGAAGATGAAGCACCCATGGTTGACAAAGGCTCTCAAGGATACCATTGATGAGCATTACTGGAGGGCCAGATTTAGGATATTTATTTCAGGGACCAGAAGCAGATGCTGGGCATGAATTTCAGCTGTGCTTCCTGAATTCCCCCCAGAAACCGCTGCCATTGCTGCTCTATCCTCTTCCCTGCTTGTGTCCCCTTCGTGATTCCAGGTTCTCCCTCTCAAATTATAGAGTACATTCTCTTACGTTATGGTCCCTCCCCACTTCACCTGAATCTCCTTGATCAAGTCTACCTACTCTTCAGCAACATCAAGCTGCGTTTAGTGCTGCCACTTTGGCTTTGGTGTCAGTGTGGCTCAGTCTCTCCATTCATGCTGTTTTACACCTCCCACACATCTCACTCCGGAAAGTTTCCTTCTTTGAGTAAACCTGATTGAGAACACCTCTCCCCCTTTGCACTGAATTCACACTGTGATTCAAATTTCAAAAGGTATACTCAGCCTTTATCTCACTCTGCTAAAGGCTGACCGTGTGGCACAAGAATTCCTCTTCTTACATGGTTCAGGCCAGTGATGTGCTTTCACTGTAGAGATCATCGCCCCATTTGGACAAAGCAATTCTGGTGTTTGACTTCTTATTGGTACTCGTAACAGTTTCCTGCTGATTTCCTATTATAACATGGAGAAAAAAAAATCACAGTATGAAGCTTGGGCTGAGTGTCATTTACCTGTCATTTGAACACTGTTTCAAATTTGCAGTGCTTATCTTTAAATGCTTGTTCGTGAAGCCGATGTCAGATAGCACGTAGAGGTTGAGGTTTATAAAAAAATTATAGAAGTTTATAAAATCATGAGAGGTATGAATAGAGTGACCAGCCAAGGTCTTTTCCACGGGGTGTGGGAGTTCAACCAGAGAGGTTGAACCAGGTTTAAGGTGAAAGAGGGGAGATTCGAAATGGACAAAGAGTCAACGTTTTCACACAGAGGGTGATGTGTGTATATGGAATGAGCCGTCAGAGGAAGAATGGGAGATGCAAGTACAGCTACAACATTTAAAACTCATTAGGACAAACATATGAATGGGAAAAGTTTAGAGGCACATGGACAAAATGCAATCAGATGGGGCTAGTTTAGTTTGGAAAACCTGGTCAGCGTGGACACGTTGGACCAAAGGGTCTGTTTGTGCTCTATATGACTGTATGAATCTAGAAAGCGAGGAAAAGGGGAGAAAAGACATGATGTAGTCAATTGGCAAGAAATACAAAAACAAGCAGCACGAGCTTTTCCGAGCATATATAAAAGTTCAAAATGAGTGTGAGATCTTAGGTGAAATTAATTAGGAAAGTATTCTGAGGATAATTGGAGGGTGTGACTGAATAATTGGCTACAGGGAGGAGACAGATAATTTACACCCATATTTTGCATCATTCCCCACAGGGGAAGGTACAGTAAGTATGTCAATGATGTAAACAAAATGTTAATAGGAGGGACGTTCTTGAACCGTCTCTAACAAAATAAACAAGGATTTTTCTAACAGGTAAGAGTAAGAGTAGCCAGATCAGCAGTAATTCATAGCTGGTTTTAAAAGAAGTGGTCACAGCCTTGGGATCATGGCGCCCTCTCTATCAGATACTAGTTCTGCTGTTTGTTAATGTAAGCAGTAAGTGCGGTAGCTTGAATGGGTTGTCATCAGGTTTAGGTACACACGGTCCTGACCATGGCATGTTCACCCACACTCAACACTGAAGCGGAGATCGGCTTCATGGTAATGGTAGACTGAGAAATTATATTGTGGTTGAATATAATTCAACTGCTGCTGCTGATGATACTACAGCTGCTATGATTTGCAGTATCACATGAATGCCCAGTTTGAGCTGCAATATCTTCAATACAATTCTGCGGCCTGTCTTCATTCGCACGGGGACCCAGTCACCCTTCTCCCCTGTACACAGTGTCCTATCCAGGTTTCTGATGTGGGAACGCTTCCTTTTTTAAAAAGTGTCATTCTGTTTGGGTATCTTCATGATGCCATGCCTGCAATTTATCGCATTCCTCAAAAGCATTTAACGTTTTCACCTGAATCTCTTCCCCTCCGGTAATACCATCTTCTGTTTAAAGCGACTGTGTTTCCCTGTTTCTCTCCATGACCATGATTAAGAGCTCTGTAGTGTCGGTGATGACAGCCTTATGTAGTTTCAGAACAAATGAATTTGTATACCTTGCATAATCGTTCACTTCCCGGTGTATGGCGCTCCATGTTGGAGAGGGGTGTGAGCAGCTTTGACACACATGTTTGAAACTTGTTCAAAACCAGAAATTGCTGAAGACAGTGACAAGTCTGGCAGCATCTGTGGAGTGAAAGTAGAGTTAATCTTTTGGGTTCTGTGACTGTTCCTCAAAGCACCCAGTAAGTCCAAAAAGTTTTGTTTTTTTTCAGATTTCCTGTATCCAATTATCTTTGCTTTATCGAAAATGTATTCTGTAACTTTTCATTTTTGAAGGAACTCAGGAGTCTGGCAACATCTGCAGAGACAGAGAAACAATGTTAGTGTTTCAAGTCCAGTGCAAATCTTCTTCAGACGTGTAAAGGATTGGAAAGTGAGCGTTTTAGTATCTTGGAAGAGGTGGGAAAGAGTGTTTGGACACCAAGTGTGAAAGACAAATGGGCTTGAAATTGTGGTGAAAGAGACACAGATATATAATGGGTGTAAATTAATGTATAAATATTTTTTAAAAATGATTTTCTCTGTTGAATGGAGCAAAACAAGACACGAACCTAGGGAGCCCAGGAGGGAGAGTGTACGGAAAATGGAGAACAGCCATAATGGGTTCAGGCTGTGAATTTATGGAATTCAATATTAACTCGTACAGACTGTAACGTACCAAAGTGTAAAGTGAGGTGTTACTCGAGCTTGGGTTGCGCTTCATTGGAACATTGCAGCAGCCTGCATTTTCTTAGAATCCCGACAGTGTGGAAACAGGCCCTTCAGCCCAATAGGTTTATACTGACCCTCCAAAGAGTATGCAAACCAATCCCATTCTCTACTCTAATACTATACGCAGACCCTTGATTATTGCACCTAACATCAACATCGGCAATTCAGCATGGTCAGTTCACGTAACCTGCACAACTTTGAACTGGGACAGGAAACTAGAACACCCAGAGGAAATCGAACCCAGTTCCCTGATGCTGTGAGGCAGCAGTGCAAACCACTGAGCCACCGTGCCATACAGGACCGAACAATTATAATGCCACAACTCTATACGAACAGAAATGAAGCCATTCGGACCATCAAGTCTGCTCCGCCATTCGAGATTTTCAACCCCATTTTCCTGCTTCCTCTCAATAATCTTTGATCCCCTTGTCAATCAAAACTTATCTGAGTCTGTTTTAAATATACTAAATAGAACATAGCACATAGAACAGTACAGCACAGAACAGGCCCTTTGGGCCACGATGTTGTCCCGAGATTTAATCCTAATGTAAAATGTAATAATTTAACCTACGCACCCTTCAACTCACTGCTATCCCTGTGCATGATCAACAGTCGCTTAAATGTCCCCAATGACTTTGCTTCCACCATCAGAGCTGGCAATGCATTCCATGCATTCACAACTCTCTGCATAAAGAACCTACCTCTGACGTCTCCCTTTTACCTTCCTCCTAATATCTTCAAACTATGACTTCTCGTACTAGTCAATCCTGCCCTGGGGAAAAGTCTCTGGGTATTGACACTATCTATTCCTCTCATTATTTTGTACACCTCGATCAGTTCTCCTCTCTCCTCCTGGTCTCCAGAGAGAAAGATCCAAGCTCGTTCAACCTTTCTTCATAAAGCAATCCAGGCAGCATCCTGGTAAACATTCTTTGCACCCTCTCCAAAGCCTCTGACCTTTCCAATAGTAGGGCGTCCACAACTGGACACAATATTCCAAGTGTAGTCTCATCAGGGCTTGTCGAGCTGCAGCAAAACCTCACGGCTCTTAAACTCGATCCCGCTATTAATGAAAGCCAAAAGACCATATGCTTTCTTGACACCCTATCCACCTGGGTGGCAACTTTGAGGGATCTATGCACCTGCGCACCCAGATCCCTCTGTTACTCCACACTGCCAAGAATTCTGTCTTTAATGCTATATTCAGGATTCGAATTTGACCTTCCAAAATGCATCACTTTGCATTTATCAAGGATAAACTCCATCTGCCATTTATCAGTCCAGCTCTGCATCCTGTCCATGTCGCGCTGCAGCCTACAGTAGCCCTCTACACTATCTACGTCACCTCCAACCTTTGTGTCATCAGCAAAGTTACTAACCCACACCATAGCCTCCTCATTCAAGTCATTTATAAAAACTCCAAAGAGCAGAGGCCCAAGAACACAGCCCTGTGAGATCCCTCTCAATACTGTCCTGCAAGCAGAATACTTTCCATCTACAACTACTGTCTGCCTTCTGCCAACCAGCCAATTCTGAATCCAGATAACCAAATCTCCCTGTATCCCATACTTCCTGACTTTATGAATGAGCCTTCCATGGGGAACCCTATCAAATACCTTGCTGAAGTCCACATGCATCACATCCACTGCTTGACCGTCGTTGACCTGTCTTGACACCTCCTCAAAGAAATCAATAAGATTTGTGAGGCATTACCTGCCCTCATGAAGCCATGCTGACTGCCTTTAATCACCCAATGCTTTGCCAAATAGTCATAAATCCTATCCCTCAGAATTTTTTCCAAACTTTGCTGACCGCAGACGTAAGACTGACAGGTCTCTAACTGCCAGGGATTTCCCTATTACCTTTCTTGAAATAAGGAACAACATTTGCCTCCTTCCAATCCTGGTACGACTCCTGTGAAGAGTGCGAAGGCAAATATCCTCACCAGCGGCTTAGCAACCTCCTTTCTTGCTTCCTGGAGCAGTCTCGGATAAATCTGGCCCTGGGGACGTATCCAGCTTAATATTTTCCAAAATTGCGAGCACATCAACTTCATCAATCTTGACCTGGTCAAGATTGATCTGGGCCAGCTCCTCTAAGTTTCATTTACAACAAGTTCACTTTCCTTGGTGAAAATCGAAGCAAAAAATCTCATTGAGGGCTTTCCCTATCTGCTCCGACTCCACGCATAAGTTCCCTACACTAATCCTGGTCGGCTCTGATTATTCTCTTACTCCTCACGTATGAGAAAAATGCCTTTGGATTCTCCCTAATCCTTCCTGTCAAGCCTTTTTCGTTCCTCATCATGGCTCGCCTCAGTCCTTTTCTGAGCTCCTTTCTAGCAAGCCTGTAATCCTCTAAAGCTATGCTAGATCCTTGCATCCTCCATCTTACGTAAGCTACCTGCTTCCTTTTTACGAGACGTTCCTCTGTTCTCGTCATCCAAGGTTCCTTAATGTTACCCCTTCTTCCCTTTCTCAGAGGAACAAATTTGTGTATCACTCGCAACAACTGCTCCTTAAACATCCCCACATGTCTGCTGTGCCCTTTCTGTGGAACAATTGCTCCCAGTCTGTACTTCCCAACTCCTGACTGATAGCATTATAATTTCCTTTTCCACAATTAAATATCTTACCCCAGAAACTGCTCCTTTCACTCTCCCAGACAATGCTGCATGTGAGGCAGTTGCGATCACTTTCACCAAAGTGGTCTCCCACCGTGAGTTCTGACACCTGTCCCGGCTCGTTGCCGAACAACAAATCCAAAATAGCCTCTCCCCTCGACGGTCCGTCCACATACTGAGCAAGGAAACCCTCTTGAACACACCTGATGAAACCGGCTACATCCACACCATCTACACTTAGGAGGTTCCATTCGATATTGGAAAAGTTGAAATCACCCATAACTATAATCCTGCTACTTTTGCATTTTTCCAGAATCTGTCCGCCTATGAGATCTTCAGTCTCTCTACTGCTATTAGGTGGTCTGTATAAAATCCCCAAATGCGGTGACTGTTCCCTTGCTGTTCCTAACTTCCACCCATACTGACTCAATAGACTAACCTTCCTCAACAATCTTCATTGCTGTAGCTGTGACGCACTCTTTGATAAGCAATGCTACACCCTCTCCTCATTTTCCACCCACCCTATTCCTTTTTAGAGTAGATTCGATTACTTACAGTGTGGAAACAGGCCCTTAGGCCCAGCAAGTCCACACCAACACTCAACAGAGCAACCCACCGAAAACCATTCCCCTACATTTACCCCTTCATCTAACACTACGGGCAATTTAGCATGGGCAATTCGCCTAATCTGCACATCTTTAGATTATGGGAGGAAACCGGAGCACCCGGAGGAAATCCACAGGGAAAGTTTGCAAAATCCACACTGACAGTTCCCTGACGTGCGAATTGAACCCGGGTCTCTGGCGCTGTGAGGTAGCAGTGCTCTACTTTGTGCCACCGTGCTACCCCAAAGCATTTTTAAACGTTCTAAACCCTGGAACATCAAGCAGCCATCCCTGCCCCTGTGAAACCTACGTCTCTGTTATGGCCACGACATCGTTGCCCCAAGTACTGATCCATGCTCTAGGTTCGTCACTCTTATTTCGGACATTCCTTGCATTAAAGCCGACGCACTTTAACCGATCCCTTTGTTTCATCGCGTGAGAAACCTTCCTTATAGGTTCAATATGCCCTGTCATTGTCCCGTCTGCAACTAACCCCCTCTCAGTCATGTGGTCTGATTCCTACCCCCCTGCCAAACTAGTTTAAACCCGCCAGAATCACACAGGCAAACCTCCCAAACAGGCCATTTGTGCCCCACCAGTTCAGGTGCAACCCGTCCTTCGAGTACACGCCCCACCTTACCCAGAAGGTATCCCGATGGTCTAGTATCTGAAGTCCTCCCTCCTGCACCAGCCTCGCAGCCACGTGTAAAGCTGCATTCGCTGACTGTTCCTCATCGAACTAGCTCATGCCACTGGTAGCAAACCTGAGATCACTACTCTACTCGTCCTACTCTTCAGCTTCCAAACTAACTCTCTGTAGTCAATTTTCAGATCCTCAGTTCCTTTCCAGGCCATATCGTTGGTGCCAAATGATTTGGTTTCCACAGCCTTCTGTGATAAGGAATTCCACAATTTCACCGCTCTCTGGCTTAAGACTTTTCATCTTATCTCCGTTCTCATGGGTTTTCCCTTTGCTCTCAGCCTGTGTCCTACCAGTGCAAACGTCCTTCCAGTTTTGTCTGTATCCAGGTCATTCAGTATTCTGTATGTTTCAATTGGATCCCCCCTCATCCTTCTAATCTCCATCGAGTATAAACCCAGAGTCCTCAAACATTCCTCATGTGTTAAGTTTTCATTTCTGCTGAACCTTCTCTTGGCACACACCAAGGCTAATACATACTTCCTGAGGTATGAAGCACGAAGTACTGGAAATGTGGTCTGACCAGAGCCTTAGAAAGCCTCAGAATCCCCACCATTATATCCTACTCCTCTCGAGATGAACGACAACATTGTATCTGCCTTCTTAACTACTGACTCAACCTGCATGTTTATCTAAGGTGAATCCAGCGCTTGGAATCCCAAGTCACTTTGTTACTCAGATTTCTGAATTTCTTCCCCATTTAGTAAATAGTCCATTCCTGTATTCTTCATACCAAAGTGCATGACCTCACACTCTCCCACATTGTATTCCATCTGCTACTCCTTTTCTCACTCTCTTAAACTGTCAAAAACTTTCTGCAGGCTCCCTGACTCCTCAATACTACATGCCCCTCCAACTATCTTTGCATCGTCTGCAAACGTAGTCATAACGCATTCTGTCCCACCACTCAGATCATTAACCTATAAAGTGAAATGTTGTGGTCACAACACTGACTCTTATGGAACACTGCTAATCACCGGCTGCTATCCTGAGAGGGACAATTTTATCTTCACTATGCCTTCTGCCAGACAGCCAAACGTTTATCCATGCCATCACTTGGCCTCTGACACCATAGGTCCTTATCTTACCCTGCAGCCTCCTGTGCGATATCATATTAGAGGACTTCTGGAAGTTCAGATAGGTAACTCTCTCTGGTTCAACGCGTCGTTACCTCCTCAAACATTTCTCATTATCCTGACAGCAATGTAGGTTATTGAAAAGAGGAGCAATCAGATGGAAAGGGTCATTCCTACAGAGAAAGTGGAGATGTTCCTCAAAGCAGATTCTGTTTGGCTCACTAATGTAAAGGAGACTGCATTGTGAGCAGCAATGACAGGAGACTGGATTTAAAGAGTACGACTGAAATGCTGCTTCACCTGAAAAGTGTGTTTAGGATCTAGGACAGTGAGGAGGGAAGAGGTGAATGGGAAAATGTTGCAGCTTCTGCATTTACATGGGAAGGTGCCTTGGGGTTGTGGGGAAATATTCGGGGTGATGGAGCGTGCCACAGAAGGAATATTCCCTGTGAAATACTGAAAGTGGACGGGAGGAGAAAATATTTTTGATGGTGCTGTCCTGCTGGAGGAGGTGGAAGTGGCGGAGGATGATTCTGTGAATGTGGATTCTAGTGCAGTAGGAAGTGAGGACAAGGGGAGGTCTATCATTGTTCTGGGAAGGAGGGGACGGAGTGAGGGCAAAAGTGAGGGAGATGGGATAGTCACAGCTGAAGGCTCAGTACATCAGAGTGAGGGGATTTCTCGTTTGAGAGAAAAGGACGTCATGTAAGAAGCGTCCCACTTAATAATGCTCAGCTATTATTGACTCTGGTTAAAAAGAAGCTGATATGAAGATGTGAAGATGAACCACCCATGATGCACAAAGGCTGTGAAGGATACTAATCAATCATAAACTAAAGAATTCAAATTGGTGAGTTCTAGCGTCGGCCACATTTGGGAAGTTTACGTTTGGAACCAGAAGCAGATTGTATAAAACAAAATACAAAGAAAAATATTCCAAAACTGGCAAGAAATATTTAAAAAACTAACTGTAAGAGTTTTCCCATATCGAATAAAAAACTTTCATGATGTATGTGTGACTCTTGGAAGAAAGGCAGGAAAGAATATGTGGAGGATGTGAAGGGGAACTGGTTTCAGGGAACAGGCAGAGCATTTAAAACAGTATTTTACATCATTCCTCACAAGGAAGGCACAAAGAGTTTCAATATTATAAACAAAATTGTAGTCAGATGCAAGTTTTGCACTGTCTCTAACAAAACAAACAAGACTTTTCTCAAACAGAAAAGACCAAGTGTTTTTTGCTCATCAGCAATTCATAGCTGGTTTTAATAGAAGTCGTTGCAGAGTGACTGGTGGCACTGTGTGAAATATTCCATAACTCTCGGGATTAAAGGAGTGTTCCAGTGAAACTGGCGAAACTCCAAAGTGGCGCCTGTCTTCAAGAAGAGAGTGAATCTTCAAGTGTTTAGGTTCTCCCTTTGATTGAACAGTGGAGCATATTTGAGAGGATTAATGGCCTCATGATGCAATTTCATCCTGAGTGATTGAAAAGAAAAGGTAAAACTCTGCTCCTTCTTCTGATTCGTTATATACTGGGGGATGAACATTTTGCTAAAGTGAATTATTTTGAAAATTATCTGGAACATTGTACAAACGACATCATCCAGAGAATTCTAGAAACTGTACTCATAAGAACATTTTATAACCATGTGGGGGTATTGCGTAGGTGAGAGAGAGAGAGAGAGAGAGAGAGAGAGAGAGAGAGAGAAGGTGCTGCATTGCAGTGGTGAGAGTGATGGATCCTTATTCTGGGGAAGGCGCTAACAAAATATACAGTGAGTGTGAGAGAGTAGAGAGAATACGGTGACTCTTATCCTGACAGAGCGGGGAAGGTGCTTTTCCAGTATTGCTAGACTTTTCGTGGACCGCAGATACTGCACTGAGCTGGGTGGTGTGCTCAGACCATGCTCGGTGGGTCTGGTGGTGCGGCTCTCTCTGGGAAGAGAATGGTCCCCCTCTGTACTAGACTATTCACCAGAACCTCCGTGCCCCTGTCGACAAGCTGTGGTGTAAGTTCCCCTTCTCTGCCATGCTCGGTAAACTATGCAGGGCAGCTCCAAACCGAGAAAGCTCAACCGTGTGCCCATTGGCCTTTAAATGATGTCAGCAGTACGAGTGATAACTGAATATTCAGTGGCATCTGGGAGATGGTGTGTACCTCCAGCCATGATGCGTGGGAGAATCAGGCTGGTATTGAATGAGAGGGACACCATGGAATGGGGTGGACAGTTAATGAGGTGAGTTCGATATGATAACACTAGGAAACTAGCTCTGCCTCGTGCAGACAACCCCTCTGTCACACTCAAGGAAATTGGCACTGAGACAAATTATTGCTCGATTCAGCCCAATGAATCGAAGACTCTGCTGATCCTACTGCCAGTTACAACGCTGCAGGAGAAATGCTTATCCAAAACTCTCCATCATGTTAACTTACACCAATATCCTGCTCACCCATCATTCCTGGAAACTGTGGCCTATATTGCAAGATTCTATCGAAATGTTTTCATTTCACAATTTTTAAATCTACCATCAAATCCTTCTCTGAAATTCTCTCTCAATCTCCCCCTCTCTTTTAACTAAGCTCCTCCCATTTGTTGGTATTTAAACTGATTCCCCCGCCATCTCTCTCTGGCAGTGAGTTTCACACCCACAGCACTCCCGTGTCATGCCACAATGGAGATATGGATCTGTAAATGGAGGGGAGATGTACATCCTGTCACTTCCAGCACGAGCTGCAAGTTTCCCCACGCTGGGCAGTGATCTAACACAGTGTTACTCAGCAATTCAGTGATTGGTGTACACAGCTGTGTATGCTGGGAAGGTAACTGCTCCAGGTTAATGGATAAATTCACTGCTATTCACTGCACAGCTCCCAGACTGCACAGATATCCAGTCCGTGTGTATAGAACAATACCTTTGTGTGTTCTGCACAGCGCCCTGTGCTAAACAGATCATCTAATTCAAATTTATAGATCAGTGCACTGTTGGACCAATAAGTAGTGAATTGGTGAGCTCTAAACAGTGTTCGATCCTGGACAGATTGGTGAGCAGTACACTAGCCTGATCTACGCAGTACTTCATGCTGAGCAGGTATCTCAATTGGGCTTATACGTGTCGGGGCTGGATCTAAGAGGTGGATTGAGTATCCGATATAATTCCTGACATGATTATCACTACTCCAGGTCGGCCCATTCTGCAGGTAAATGTGAGCTGATGTGTTTGAGATAGAATTTACTTGGTTAAAATATTCGAAATTAAGCAAAACACAATT